>NC_069503.1:846788916-847061416 GCF_027579735.1 Bombina bombina
CATATAAATATGTGTGTGTGTGTGTATGTGTGTGTATATGCATATACTGTATATGTGTATGTGTCTATACCATATAAATATGTGTGTGTGTGTGTATGTATGTGTATATGCATATACTGTATATGTGTATGTGTCTATACCATATAAATATGTGTGTGTGTGTGTGTATGTGTGTGTATATGCATATACTGTATATGTGTATGTGTCTATACCATATAAATATGTGTGTGTGTGTATATGTATGTGTGTGTATATGCATATACTGTATATGTGTATGTGTCTATACCATATAAATATGTGTGTGTGTGTATATGTATGTGTGTGTATATGCATATACTGTATATGTGTATGTGTCTATACCATATAAATATGTGTGTGTGTGTATATGTATGTGTGTGTGTATATGCATATACTGTATATGTGTATGTGTCTATACCATATAAATATGTGTGTGTGTGTATATGCATATACTGTATATGTGTATGTGTCTATGCCATATAAATATGTGTGTGTGTGTGTATATGCATATACTGTAGATGTGTATGTGTCTATACCATATAAATATGTGTGTGTATATATATGTGTGTGTATATGCATATACTGTATATGTGTATGTGTCTATACCATATAAATATGTTTGTGTGTATATGTATGTGTGTGTATATGCATATACTGTATATGTGTATGTGTCTATACCATATAAATATGTGTGTGTGCATATATATGTGTGTGTATATGCATATACTGTATATGTGTATGTGTCTATACCATATAAATATGTGTGTGTATATGTATGTGTGTGTATATGCATATACTGTATATGTGTATGTGTCTATACCATATAAATATGTGTGTGTGTATATGTATGTGTGTGTATATGCATATACTGTATATGTGTATGTGTCTATACCATATAAATATGTGTGTGTGTGTGTATGTGTGTGTATATGCATATACTGTATATGTGTATGTGTCTATACCATATAAATATGTTTGTGTGTATATGTATGTGTGTGTATATGCATATACTGTATATGTGTATGTGTCTATACCATATAAATATGTGTGTGTGTGTGTGTATGTATGTGTGTTGGGGTCTAGCTGCAAGCCTTTATTGATATTTTTATCATGAGACAAATTCCTACACTTTGCAATCCTGGGCCCATTCACACGTGTTACACCTGCTCCTCTTTGCGGCTAGACATGCTCTGTTACGTTTGTGCAGATTGTTGCTCATGGCACCTTTCTGACATTTACTGTAATTGAACTTATATCTAGCTTGACCCAGTGCTCATTTATCAGCCCGGCTGCTCCCTAGTTTGTTCTTTCGCTTGTTTTTCTTTTTTTTTCTTTTGGGCTGTCCTATTAGCTGCAAGTTAGTACCTTCCCTGATTACTTTTTTGTAACTTACCTGGAACCTTAGCTGCATGAACCTATTGTATAGTTTCTTGTCATTCTTGTTATTGGCTTCATATCTTCACACTTGTCTGACTGTATTGTTGATCAGAAGAAGAAGCCTCAATAGCTTAGCTGATAATTATATACTGATTTACACTTCCATATATTTAGATTAAAAGTTGTGATAAATGCATGATAATACCACTGTTAGTCTTAAAGGGACAGTATACACTCATTTTCATATAACTGCATGTAATAGACACTACTATAAAGAATAAGATGCACAGATACTGATATAAAAGTCCAGTATAAAATTGTTTAAAAACTTACTTAGAAGCTGTCAGTTTGGCTCTGTTGAAAAGGTAGCTGGAAAGCCCACTGCGAGTGGCAAATAAGACACTGCCCCCCTCCCCCTTCTTTTGCATATGAAAAGACCCTTTACACAAACAGGAGCAAGCTGGAGAAGGTAGCTGACAGTATTCACATAAAACTTTGGGGCTTGGACACCAATGTGGGCAAGCATAGCTACAGAAGCCTCTAAGGTGGTGGGCAGGGCACTACCGCTGGATCCCAAACTGTGGCTTTTTCTGCACACACCCAGAAAGGTATCAACAGCGCAGAAGAAGATGCTTCAAATATTAAGTAATGGTATGAAAGTATTGTTAGCTCATAGTTGGAAGACGCAAAACGTGCCTAGTATAGCTCAGTGGGTACACAAATGTAATGAACTATTGAAACTAGAAGAATACCATTATATGAAAGTTAAAGGGACAGTCTACACCAGAATTTTTATTGTTTTAAAAGATAGATAATCCCTTTATTACCCATTTCCCAGTTTTGCATAACTAACACATTTATAATAATATACTTTTAACCTCTGTGATTATCTTGTATCTAAGCCTCTGCAAACTGCCCCTTTTTTCAGTTCTTTTGACAGACTTGCAGTCTAGCCAATCAGTGCCTGCTCCCAGATAACTTCTCGTGCACGAGCACAGTGTTATCTATATGAAATATGTGAACTAACACCCTCTAGTGGTGAAAAACTGTTAAAATGCAATCTGAAAGAGGTTGGCTTCAAGGTCTAAGAAATTAGCATATGAACCTCCTAGGTTAAGCTTTCAACTAAGAATACCAAGTGAACAAAGCAAAATTGGTGATAAAAGTAAATTGGAAAATTGTTTAAAATTACATGCTCTATCTGAATCATGAAAGTTTATTTTGGCCTAGACTGTCCCTTTAAGTGCAAAGACTTATATGCACAATTGCTAACATTATGGGAAACATACGTGTCACAGAGATTCGAACCACAAGGGTTAGATACACGTGAGTAAGTCTCTATTGGATGATATAGGCCAGGTCATGGAGGGGACAAATGTTGTTTTGTAATAAAAAGGATATCTGTGTGTGATTTTTGGGGAAAGAAAAAAAAAAAAAATTGAGAAATGAGTTTCAGCTCTTGTATAGAGATTTATGTTTATTGTTTATGTTTATTGTATAATTATATGGAAATTGTTTCCTGCACTAGGAACCTGAAGGACTATTTTCACTAACTCTTTGTGTTTGCAAGTACTATTAACCCTTCAGTTGTTACTGTATTATTTTTCTTTATTTGCTGGAAACATAATAAAGATATAAAAAAAAAAAAAAAACTTTGGGGCTTGGTTACGAGTCTGAAAATCAGAGCAATGTTATTTAAAAATAAGCAAAACTATACATTTATTTTAAAAAAAAACTTTATGGGCTATATAAATAGATCATCTACAAAACATTTATGCAAAGAAAAAATGAGTGTATAATGTCCCTTTAAGCACAAATACATTATGCAATTTATTATTATTTGCAGGCAAGTTAATTTTTTATGTCTTTTCTGTCACTATAATAATACAGAATGAGCTTTAAAATTAAGTTTTATTACTACAAATTTACATTATTATTATTACATTTTCTAATTATGTGGTCAGTCCTTTAGAAATTATTTTTCTTCGAAATTCACCATTAAAGTCTATGGAGATTTTGTTACATAAACCATTAGATACATTTTTCCAACATATTGTAATTAACCCCCATGTTATAAATGCTTAATGTAGTCACCACATCCATACTTTTCAGGTTGCTGTTCCCATGCGGTTTGATGGCAATTCTGGGGTTGAAGTACGACCTCCAAGTAACCTTGAAGATTTAAAAGCCTACACGTCCTTTTCATTGCTTATCCAAAGGCCACAAAGCCGAAGTGACCGCCGAAAGCGACAGTTGTCCGCAAATATGTTTGTCATGTATTTTGGTAATAAGGATGTGAGTATTAGTTTTAAAACAGAAAATAAATAAATGTATATGTGTAACATGATATAATAACAGAATTTACACTTTTGTATATATTTTATATATCTATTTATATATTGTGTATTAACATACTGTGCAATTTCATGCTTAAAGGGATACTAACCCCACATTTTTTTCTTTCATGATTCAGATAGAGCAGGCAATTTTAAGCAACTTTGTAATTTACTCCTATTATCAATTTTTCTTTGTTATCTTGATTTTAAAAAGCAGTAATAAAAGGTTAGGAGCCGGCCCATTTTTAGTTCAGCACCTTGGTAGAGCTGCTGATTGGTTTGCTACATTTAGCCACAAATCAGCAAGTGCTACCCATGTGCTGTACAAAAAATGGTCCGGCTCTAAAGCTTACAGTGCTGCTTTTTCAAATCAAGATAGCATGAGAACAAAGAAAAATTGATAATAGGAGTAAATTAGAAAGGTGCTTAAAATCCCATGCTCTATCTGAATTATGAAAGAAAAAAATTGGGTTTAGTATCCCTTTAATGATTTATGTTAAAATCAGAAAAGAAAATGTTCTAATATCATCAATTCATTTAGCATGTTTACATTTTATTAAAGGTCCATATAGAAGTACATATACACAGCACCATACCAACGCTTTAATTCATGTGCACATCTGGGATTGGGTCACTGCTTACACCCCATATATCACAGAATCTGAATAAGTTCCCACAGCACCATGAACATTTCATAAACTTTTTATTGGAATATGAGGGTCCAAGTGACAGGCAACATTTTGGGTTTAATCACCGTAATCATGCCAATAATCCCAAAATCTTGCCTGTCACTTGGACCCTCATGTTCCAATAAAAAGTTTATGAAATCTTCATGGTGCTTTGGGAACTTATTTGGATTCAACAACAGTATTATAGGTACTTTAAGTATTTGCTTAACTGTTTAACATCTGTTTGTCATCTAAGGATATGGGTCAGTTCAGAATCAGTAAGTGTTTATATTTGTAGCAATACTGTGTTTATTTGGTATATGGAGCTATAAAAAGAAGCAAAAGAGGTCAGATATATTGTAAAAATGTTGATTATGAACTTTATATATGGGCAGGTTACACTAACCTAAGAATTTAATTGTGTCTTCAGGATCTGTCAGCTATGATAGAAAATTATGGTATTCTTTTTTTGATGTATTAAGTAAAATATTTTAAAAAATGTGTTCTCTACAGACTTCAAAGGATTACATAGGCCTTGCTGTGAGAGATGGCAGGCTTGTGTGTGTCTATAATCTGGGAGGCAATGAGAGAGAAATAGAAGTGGAGCAATTCCTCACATCAAGCAATCCGGAAGATGCCACCATGGATAGAGTTACATTTGAAAGGTAAAATTGTATTTGTGTGGTGCTGCAAGATTCCGTAGCGCTGGGTACAGAAATAGAGCTATACAATAACAAATATATGTGATAAGATACAAAAAACATACTAAATAAAACTAATACAGAGGGTGGAAGGTTCTGCTTGATGAGCTTTCAGCCTACAGGCGTATATAATGCTAAATAATATTGGCTTGATATAGTATGCCTCTACCTATATAATGCTGAATAATAATATGCATGCAGATATGTAAATAAATGTGACAATTGTCAAACTGTAAGTTTATCAGTGCTCAAATCATCTCACCTTCTATTTTTGTGTGCACATATCATCTGTGATTCTAGGGGTGTCCTGGGGTTGTGCTATGAAACCCATTTATCACTTTAGCAAACCCAAAACACCAAGGTGCCAGCTGCCCTGAATTTTAAAAGTAATGTCATTTTTACGAGACTAGTGAAAGGAGAAGGATTAAGACAGGAACGAAGATGATTAAAAAATAATAATAACAAAATAAAGGCTGGAAAATGTAGTAGAAGATGAGGCATCTACCACCTAACAGGAGTTATTACATCATCAAGCTCAGTTGCAAGTGGCCATAGCTCTGAGAAGCTTTGCAGTGAGGGTAGTAAAATTTGGTTATTTTTTTACAATTGTTCTAATTTTAACCATTTTTCAGGATCTATCAATATGCCAAACTGGACTATATAAAATCAGCCACATTAAGACCATCATCTAAGGATTATACAATAGAAGTGCCAAGATACACCCTTCTTGACCTAGATCCGGACAATATTGTGTTTTATGTTGGAGGTTATCCACCAGAATTTAGAGTAAGTTAACATACAAGACTTTTTTGTTGTTTGTATACCAACATAGATTAAATTATTTGATTTTGTTTTTTGTTTTTTTTAAATCGTTATAGTCGAACTCAAAATGTTATAACTTTTAGCTATAGAAATCAAAGCTGACAATAGTAATAAAGAAACATATACATGTGTTGATTTTCTGTTCCTAAACCAATAATTTTTCTCTGCATATACAATTTTCAAAGACATTAAAATAGTGTAAAATATTTTATAATGCTTAAATCTTTTTTTTTTCTCAATAAGTATAACTTCTTTCCTGATTAATTCTCATCAATAATCTGCAAATCCATTTGATGATAACACTCAAAATTTTAAGATTTCAGCTCGATAAAATAACACATGAAATATACATATTTGTCTTACTGCAACTAAGCCATTGAGTCTTTTTAAACTTGCTTTTACTCAGAGGTGTAACTAGAAAACTAGAAGCCTCAGGGCCCCGGTGCAAAAATCCATGAAGAACTCCCCCTCCCGCAAAAAACATTTTTTATATATATATTTACTTTTTTGTAGAACAAAGGAAAAGAGGGGGTAGAAAAAAGGAGATAAGGGAGTAGAAGGCAGGGAGAGGGGGGAGAAAGGAAGAGAGGGAGGAGAAGAAATGGAGAGAGAGGGGTAGTACATATGGAGAGAGAGAGGGAGTACAAAGGGAGAGAGAGAGAGGGGTAGTACATATGGAGAGAGAGAGGGAGTACAAAGGGAGAGAGAGAGGGGGGGTACAAGGGGAAAGAGGAAAAGTACAAGGGGAGAGAGTGGGGGGAGTAAAGAGAGAGAGGGGGAAGTACAGAGAGAAAGAGGAGAGTACAAAGGGAGGGAGAGAGAGAGAGAGAGAGAGAGTACAAAAGGGAGAGAAAGAGGGAGATATATATATATATATATATATATAGAGAGAGAGAGAGAGAGAGAGAGGGAGTACAAAAGGAAGAGAGAGAGAGAGAGAGAGAGAGAGAGAGAGAGAGGGAGGGAGGGAGTACAAAAGAGAGAGAGTACAACAGGGAGAAAGGGAGTACAAAAGGGAGAGAGAGAGAGAGAGAGAGAGAGAGAGAGGGGGAGTACAAAAGAGAGAGTACAAAAGGGAGAGAGGGAGTACAAAGGTGAGAGAGGGAGTAAAAAAGGGTGAGAGGGAGTAGAAAAGGGAGAGAGAGGGGGAGTACAAAGGGGAGAGAGATGGAGAAGAAAGGGGAGAGAGAGAGGGGGAGTACAGAGAGAAAAAGGAGAGTAAAAAAGGGAGGGAGAGAAAGAGTACAAAAGGGAGAGAGAGAGAGAGAGAGAGAGAGATAGGGAGTACAAAATGGAGAGAGAGGGGGAGTACAAAAGGGAGAGAGAGGGGGTGTACAAAAAGGGATAGAGAGAGGGGGGAGTACAAAAGGGAGAGAGAGGGGGAGTGCAAGGGGAAAGGGCAAGTGGGGTACAAGGGGAGAGGGGGTGTACAAGGGGAGAGAGAGAGAGGGGGAGTACAAGGGGAGAGAGAGGGAGAGTACAAGGGGAGAGAGGGGGAGTACAAGGGGAGAGAGAGAGGGGGAGTACAAGGGGAGAGAGAAAGGGGGAGTACAAGGGGAGAGAGAGAGCGGGAGTACAAGGGGAGAGAGAGAGAGAGAGAGAGAGAGAGAGAGAGAGAGGGAGAGTACAAGGGGAGAGAGAGAGAGGAAGAGTACAAGGGGAGAGAGAGAGGGAGTACAAGGGGAGAGTGAGAGGGAGAGGGGCAATAGAAAGTAAAGAACTGATTTTTTTTCATTTGCTTGACATTTGTTTTGCCTATAACACCTGGATATGTGGTTTAGAACTTTAGATTTAAAAAAAAAAATAATGTTTTCAAAAGTTTTTAACGTTTCATTGCTTAACATATTGTGCATTTACACTATATTTAAAGTACATAAAAGCATTCTAATGACATATATGCAGTGTACATATATTTGGAATGCACTTCTGCACTTTAAATATAGTGCATATGCAAATTTACCCCATATTTACACATAAATGCCTGATTACTCAGCCGGCCTTACTTTCCCGGCTCTGGTTACAGCTCCCTCCCACGCTGTGATGCAGCAGGAAATAGTATCACTACTAAATCACAGGTATCTTCTGCCTGACGTCATACATGCCATTACTGCCGCCATGCAACACACCTTACGCCACTGGCATTTTTAAAAAAAACTTGTGTGTTCTACCCCTAACAAAGGCGCGCGCACACACTTTTAAAGGTCACACCTGCTGGGCCCCCTAGAGTGGCCGACCTCCAGGGCCCGGTCGCACTAATGCTTTATCAGCTTCCAACAGAGGCTTTGAACAGAAATACCAAAAACTGAGAGTATTATTTGTTTGGGAAATAATTTGGGATATAATTTGGGACTATATCCTTTAGTGCACATTTGTTACACATTGTTTGTATCATTATTCATTGTTTATTATATTCTTTCCTTTAGCCTCCATCCGGATTGAATTATGTCAAATACCAGGGCTGTATTGAGTTAGAGGATTTCAACCAAAATGTCGCCAGCCTGTATAATTTCAAAAGAACTTTCAATATCAATACAACACAAGTAGAGCCGTGCAGACGGTGAGTTGATTTCATATCTTATAGACAGGCACAGCTCAGGTCACAAAATTGTTTCCTGGCTTAATTAAAAGTTACAAATATAGCTCAAATCAAAACTTTCAAACTCAGAAATGTTTACTTAACTATAATTTCATCACAAGAATGTGGATATTAAATTTGGGACATTTTAAAAATGTTAATGATAAAAGAAATGAATATTACACTAACTGTAGGCTAATCTTAAAGTGGTTGTTATTAGTTAAGTGAAAAATCTGCATTCACGCATACTTGCATGCCTTCTTTTTTCTAAAAAAATACCGTCTTTGCTCAGTAGCATACATTTGCATAAATAATTATACAGCATTAATTAGGAACTAAAGCTGCTAGGACTGATTTTAAATGATAATTTACCAAAGCCGCTCCCCTCTACCTATCCTCTCTAATACACAAGTATACTCCAGCCCGTCCACTAAGAGCCAACAATGACCTGCTCCTTGCATCCGCAACTATCACCTCCTCTCATGCTAGACTGCAGGACTTCTGTCGTGCAGCACCTACCCTCTGGAACACTCTCCCTCGTGCTGTCAGGCTTTGCCCTAATCTTTCTTCCTTTAAATGTTCCCTGAAGACTTTTCTGTTCAGGGAAGCCTACCACCCAACTCAATAATAAATTAATTTCACTTCCCTCATCTAACTCTGCATTAACATCTTTCTCAATCTTGCAGTCCTCACCTCCTGTTTCTCAACCTCCTACCCTTCTAGATTGTAAATTCCCACGGGAATAGGGCCCTCAATCCCTCCTGTATGTGTTTGTAAATATTGTCCTGTCTTTTACAAGTCTTGTATTGTTTTATTTAAATGAATTGTATCCATGGACAGCGCTGAGGAATATGTTGGCACTTAATAAATAAAGTATAATAATAAATAATAATAATAATAATAATTAGATTCTAACACATTAAATTTCACCATAATATCATCTTTATTTCTGTATTTAATCTTTATTTTCAACTTTGACCTGAACCTTTAAAATATCAGCCATGTCAGTAAAATACCAGCTAGGTGGTAACCCTATCATCAGCAATAATGAATAAACTAGCCACCATATTGTAGTTTTTAATTGGCTTAATCATTTCTTCATGTGTTTTTCATCTGTTTGCCAGTCTATTGTATTTTTAGATCATTCAGGTATAATTTGAATAGCTATTGAAAAAGCATAGAAAGCAAAGTAAAAACCTTTCAAGTTTAATAAAAAATATATATATTTAATATATATTGGAAAGGGAGTCTTCTATAATTGTCTTGTCAGGTGCTATAACTTAAAGGGACGTTAGCCAGCAGGTTACAACTATAGTACGGTAATTACTACTTCCCATACTATTTTTTTTCCTCCCGTACCTGCGTCTCTCACTATTCTCTTATTTTAACTCATTACAGAATCTAGTTGGAATAGCTCTGCATTTTATACTGGGCTCATCCTGTGATAGAAGCAGTGCACTTTCACAGATATGGGATGTTAGAGGCTTTTGACAGCTGTACTTTGCACTTCACTTTAGCTTACAAAATATAGAGCAGAAGAGTTACATCTTTTCAGTTTTTTACACAGTTCATATGACATAACAAATATAAGCTCCAAGATGGCGGCGCCCAGTGTGAAGATGCAGAGCTTCACTAACTGATACTTGTAAGGGGTTAAAATAAGAGAAATTAGACATGTGCATGGCGAAAAAATTTGGTTTGGTTCGGATCAATTCGGATGTTTTCGAATTTCGATTCGGATCGATTCGAATTCGGAAAAATTTGAATCAATTCGGTTCTGATTCGTTTCGGATTCATTCGGATTCGAATAAATTCGGCTGGATTCGGTAAGTTTCAGAAATTCGGAATTTCGGTATGTGTTAGGTGGGATGTGCTGTGTATTAGACAAGTATTATGTACTGTATATTAGGTGTAACCCATAGCAGAGTGATATAACCTAATATACTGTACAATACTAGTGTAATCCATGGCCATCCAAATCTACCGAATAAATCCGAACTAATTCGGATTTATTCGGTAGATTCGTCACTATTTGAATTCGGAAATTCTAATCGATCCGAATCTCCAAATTTAACGAATTCAGCCGAATTTCCGAATCGATCCGAAACGAATCGCACATTTCTAAAGAGAATGACTTTGAAGACAGCTGTAGGTAGACAAGGTGAATAGTAATCATGTTAATATAGTTATATTCAGCAGTTTAATGTCCTTTTAACTTTCATGTACTGATACATTAGACTGCATGCCTGGCTGATTGCTGCATTTTGTTAAAAGAAAATTAAACTAAAAAATGTAATGTGTCATGAAATGCCTTTTTAAGAACTTTAAAAAAATACTTTTGGCTCCATGTACAAAGCAGCGTAAGCTGCTCTGGAGTCCTTGCAGGACAGGTTTGCCGCTTCTTACACTCTTCGATACCTCTGAGGTGGCGAAGAGAAATCACAAGAGCTCGCTTGCTCTGGGGATGGACAGTCCCTTCTCTCATGCGATTGGTCGCACGACAGAAGGGGCGGGCTTTACATGCTCTCTTGAGTATGTAATGATACATATGGGCAGTGGATCCTGTTCGTCCACTGCCGTACGCAGCGAAGGCAAGTGCACAACTTCTCAAGTTGTGAAGTTTGTCCGCTTACCTTTAAGTACATAAAGCCCTATGTACATTACACTCTTCCAAGAGAGGATAGAATCCATCCTGCATGCTGTACTCTGCAGATTACTTGTCCCAGCTACATGTCCAACATGTCTTTTGTATATAATAGGAAAGTCCATTATTCTGTAATAATATGTAATGTATTCTGTTATTACAGACGCAAAGAAGAATCTGACACCATTTTCTTTGAGGGTACGGGATATGCAAAGATAGCAACAACTCAAACTCCGATCAATAACCTGCGATTTGAACAAACTATTCAGACAACTGTAGATAATGGCTTGTTGTTCTTTGTTGAAGACGGGGTAAGGCATCAATTAGAATGTTTAGATTGTTGTGCACACTATTGAATAACATTGCTTTTATATATATATATATATATATATATATATATATATATATATATATATATATATATATAGAGAGAGAGAGAGAGAGAGAGAGAGAGAGAGAGTTAAAGGGACACTGAACCCACATTTTTTCTTTCATGATTCAGATAGAGCATGCAATTTTAAGCAACTTTCTAATTTGCTCCTATTATCATATTTTCTTAATTCTCTTGGTATGTTTATTTGAAAAGCAAGAATGTAAATTTAGATGCTGGCCCATTTTTGGTGAACAACCTGGGTTGTCCTTGCTGATTGGACAGCACCAATAAAAAAGTGCTGCCCATGGCTCTGAACCAACAATTTGCTGGCTCCTTAGCATAGATGCCTTCTTTTTCAAATAAATATTGCAAGAGAACGAAGAAAAATTGATAATAGAAGTAAATTAGAAAGTTGCTTAAAATTGCCTGCTCTATCTGAATCATGAAAGAATTTGGGTTCAGTGTCCCTTTAAGATTTAGTTTATTCTAATTGTACTAGTTTAATTTAACTTATTCTCAGCAATGCAAAACAACAAACCTACTAAAACATTTGCCACCTTTGGATGCTATTGATAGATGAAATTTGAAAAGGATTTGAGCATTTCCTTAAATTTTGTTAATATATGTTAATTTAAATGAAATGTACAATCATTAAAGCAGGTCCATACATGCTAAGAAGTTTATAGTTAAATGTGTCACACAGTTGGCAACAATTACTCTAGGCTTCTCCAGTCTTGCAATGGAGAACTTCTCCTCAACATACAAAAACAATGTAGAAAATACTGCTGTATAAGTCCTGGTTGGCTGAGCTGAGCACAAGAAAACTGCACAGCCTTTGTACTACAAAGTCAAGTAATATTTGTTGTAAAAGTTAGAAAACAGTTGTCTCTTATGTAGAAAAAGTTAATGATAGAAATATTCTGCCTTGTTTGTTCCTGTATAAACATTTCGATAAAACACAGATTTAACTTATATATATGGGCTGTAACTGTAGGTAGCTTACCATATCATGTTCATTAGACTCTACCAACTTAAAAAGTGTTCCTGAATAACTCTAGATTTTAGTCATGTATGTGTTCTGTGCCACTGGTATTCCTTCTGTACGTGCAACTGGCAGAGGTTTGTGTGAGTGCCAGTTTCCCCACAACATTTCACTGCAGCTGCACAGTGTAGATGGGAGATGCCGTGTATGAGTTATTTCTCTTGTGTTCTGCAGCTCTAGTTAAGCCCCTATTACCCCATCCATATAAATATATCATAAAATACTTCACTTAAAAAAGATGCATCCCACAGGCTGTCATATGATGATCATAGTAATAACATAACAGTAAGGATTACTTGCTAGCAAGTTGCAACCGCTGGCCTTGTTTTGTTTTGTTGCTCGTGTCAGGAATTACAGATCATGGTTTCTCTGAGCATTTTTTTTAGTATTCTAATAAATGGGAGAATTGAGTGAATGTAACAATACAGATGTCATAACACCTGGATAGGATAAATTATTGGTATAAATATTTAGTTTTTTTTCCCCTTCATTCAGTTTTAGCAGAGATAAAGAGGGCATACAGTTGTCACCGCTCAATTGAATTAGAATTTTGTATAGTTTTAACATATATTGATGATGCCTTCTCTGGAATTCCTACCCAGCTAATACTAGGTAGAATTTGCGTTTATATCATTTGCTAGGGAAGGCACACACATACATACACACACATATAGAAGTATTAAAGTCAAGCTACAGTGTCATTTGTATTTTCTATTTATTTACGTATCTAACTATTAGAAAACAGAATGTTTGTCCCATCCCTTCAATACCCAAAACCTTATCCAAACACCTCTCCAGATTTGCTGGGAAAGGGATCAGCTTAAAAGTACTGTGTGACTCCTGATAGTACTATCATTGTTGTACCACGTGCTTGTTTTATTGTTCTTTTGTTATATTCATAAAGCCTCAATAAAAAAGATTGACACTAAAAGTACTATGTGACCTTAGTACCATTAAGGTCAAAAGACTTCACACTGAAAGGGTTAATTAGTTTATCATAATTCTTTTCAGAATAATTCCCATAATGTTTACCAGTACTCCTGTCTCTTTGCATCATGCCTAGTAATGCTGTAGCATTAGATCAGGACAACTCTAGTATTTCTTCTTATTTATTGTAATCCTAATATTTAAAATGTGAGGCTCATAGTTCATACATATATTCTCTTATTTTTTCCAGGGCCATTTTTGTATGACTATATTGCGGTTCATCATCTTACATTGTCAGTTATCTTTTGTAGATTTCATTATTACTCAATTAGATTACATTGCCTCAATGATATATATATAGATATCTATATATATACAGGACAATATTGTCACTGTACTGTTTCTTATCATACGTTCATTACAAGCATAGTTAACTTTCTGTCTTTTATTTTCGCAGGACAATTACATTTGTTTAAGCATTGAAAATGGTAAATTTGTGCTTAAATACAAAATGAATTCAGACTCAGTGCAAGAAATAAAAAGCAAAGAAAACCGTATAAATGATAATAAGCAGCATTTGGTAAGTCTAATGACATTTCTTGCCCTACATAACAGTGCTCGTGCTTTACTTTACATATGCTTATTTCCACTTGAGACAAGCTTTCTCACAGTGAAGTTATGCTTCATGTTAGAGTATCAATTTTATGCATTTCTGTTTTTGGTTACAGTGAAATTGCTTATTTTGGATGTTTTTGCAGCATTTTTTTCTTTGTTAAAGTTTTTGCACATGCTCAGTTTGCAAGTTAATACCTAGTAGGACCATTTACTTGTTTAATAAAAAGCTAAGTATATTTTAAATGATGAAACTTGCACAAATTAAGGTATGATTATTATACAGGGAGTGCAGAATTATTAGGCAAATGAGTATTTTGACCACATCATCCTCTTTATGCATGTTGTCTTACTCCAAGCTGTATAGGCTCGAAAGCCTACTACCAATTAAGCATATTAGGTGATGTGCATCTCTGTAATGAGAAGGGGTGTGGTCTAATGACATCAACACCCTATATCAGGTGTGCATAAATTATTAGGCCACTTCCTTTCCTTTGGCAAAATGGGTCAAAAGAAGGACTTGACAGGCTCAGAAAAGTCAAAAATAGTGAGATATCTTGCAGAGGGATGCAGCACTCTTAAAATTGCAAAGCTTCTGAAGCGTGATCATCGAACGATCAAGCGTTTCATTCAAAATAGTCAACAGGGTCGCAAGAAGCGTGTGGAAAAACCAAGGCGCAAAATAACTGCCCATGAACTGAGAAAAGTCAAGCGTGCAGCTGCCAAGATGCCACTTGCCACCAGTTTGGCCATATTTCAGAGCTGCAACATCACTGGAGTGCCCAAAAGCACAAGGTGTGCAATACTCAGAGACATGGCCAAGGTAAGAAAGGCTGAAAGACGACCACCACTGAACAAGACACACAAGCTGAAACGTCAAGACTGGGCCAAGAAATATCTCAAGACTGATTTTTCTAAGGTTTTATGGACTGATGAAATGAGAGTGAGTCTTGATGGGCCAGATGGATGGGCCTGTGGCTGGATTGGTAAAGGGCAGAGAGCTCCAGTCCGACTCAGACGCCAGCAAGGTGGAGGTGGAGTACTGGTTTGGGCTGGTATCATCAAAGATGAGCTTGTGGGGCCTTTTCGGGTTGAGGATGGAGTCAAGCTCAACTCCCAGTCCTACTGCCAGTTTCTGTAAGACACCTTCTTCAAGCAGTGGTACAGGAAGAAGTCTGCATCCTTCAAGAAAAACATGATTTTCATGCAGGACAATGCTCCATCACACGCGTCCAAGTACTCCACAGCGTGGCTGGCAAGAAAGGGTATAAAAGAAGAAAATCTAATGACATGGCCTCCTTGTTCACCTGATCTGAACCCCATTGAGAACCTGTGGTCCATCATCAAATGTGAGATTTACAAGGAGGGAAAACAGTACACCTCTCTGAACAGTGTCTGGGAGGCTGTGGTTGCTGCTGCACGCAATGTTGATGGTGAACAGATCAAAACATTGACAGAATCCATGGATGGCAGGCTTTTGAGTGTCCTTGCAAAGAAAGGTGGCTATATTGGTCACTGATTTGTTTTTGTTTTGTTTTTGAATGTCAGAAATTTGTGAATGTTGAGATGTTATATTGGTTTCACTGGTAAAAATAAATAATTGAAATGGGTATATATTTGTTTTTTGTTAAGTTGCCTAATAATTATGCACAGTAATAGTCACCTGCACACACAGATATCCCCCTAAAATAGCTAAAACTAAAAACAAACTAAAAACTACTTCCAAAAATATTCAGCTTTGATATTAATGAGTTTTTTGGGTTCATTGAGAACATGGTTGTTGTTCAATAATAAAATTAATCCTCAAAAATACAACTTGCCTAATAATTCTGCACTCCCTGTAATGTTAATGTATAATTGTGGATGTGTTTTAACCTGTTTAGAGGATGTAAATTGTAAAATGACATAAATGAATGTGAAATTGATAATTGCACTTCTTGCACTGATGTTAAAGGGATAGTCAAGTTAGAATTAAGCTTTCTGATTCTAATCGAACATGCAATTTTAAATAACTTTCCAGTTTTCTCGTTATCAAATTTGCATTATTCTCTTGGTATAGTTTGTTGAAGAGTAGGCTGGGATGCAGCAATGCACTACTAGGAGCTAGCTGAACACATCTGATGAGCCAATGACAAGAGGCATATATGTGCAGCCACCTACCTAGTAACAAAGTATACCACGAGAACAAAGCAAACTTGATAATAGAAGTACAATGCAAAGTTGTTTAAAATGACATGATTTATCTGTATTGTGAACGTTTTATTTTTTACTTTATTGTCCCTTTAATAGTTCACTGGAAAAATCAATGAATTTGAACACATTAAGCAGTAATTATCAATATTGAATCAATTAGCTGCAATTTTTTATTTTCACTTAGGCATCATTCGCTTTTGAAGTTGTAAGGTAACCCCACAAAAACTTGTTTTCCTATAGTTTCATATGCTTTTAGAATTTAAATGTAGGAAAAACAGGAATTTCCTTGCATTGTCATTTTAAAAATAAATTTGCTAAACTAAAACAAACCAATAAACTTCTGATGGATTATAGTGCCATAAAAAAAGGAAACAAAACACTTCAAATAAATGCAAAACATTCTACTTTATCCCCTAAATTACAATAGGATAGAAAATAGTTAAAATTAACAAGACTGTTAATATATTGTTTAAGTTATCAAAATACAAATTAATGGCACCAGAGGGTTCTGGGTAACGTATGCAAATTATATAAAAAGTATGTCATGATTTTTGCTTCTGCTACCATGTTTAAACACAGTAATCCCCAAATGGGGTTGGTGCCACAAAAAAACAAAAACACTTCTGTGCTAATTGCCTATACAATAATTCTATGGCCCCTATTTAACAAAGGTCCGCATCCTCACTGAATGCGGAGAGCAATACGCTCTCCGTATTCAGCATTGCACCAGCAGCTGCTGGTGCAATGCCGCCCCCTGCAGTTTCGCACCCGCAGGGGTTGTCAATCAACCCGATCGTACGGGTTGAATTGCAGCAATGTCTGTTCGCCTGCTCAGAGCATGAGACAGGTTATGGAGCAGCGGTCTTTAGACCGCTGCTTCATAACTGCTGTTTCTGGCGAGTCTGAAGGCTCTCCAGAAACACGGGGCTTCAAGCTCCGTACGGAGCTTGATAGATATGCCCCTATGGCTCTTACTTTTATGAAATGGAAGATTTTATTCTCACGCTTTTATCTCCACCATAACTTAAAAGGACACTGAACCCATTTTTTTTTCTTTTGTGATTCAGATGGAGCATGCAATTTTAAGCAACTTTCTAATTTTTCTTTGTTCTCTTGCTATCTTTATTTGAAAAAGAAGGCATCTAAGCTAAGGAGCCAGCCAATTTTTGGTTCAGACCCTGGATAGCACTTGTTAACTGAACCCAGTTTTTTTTCTTTCCTGATTCAGATAGAGCATGAAATTTTAAGCAACTTTCTAATTTACTCCTATTATCAAATTTTCTTTATTCTCTTGGTATCTTTATTTGAAATGCAAGAATTTAAGTTTAGATGCCGGCCCATTTTTGGTGAGCAACCTGGGTTGTCCTTGCTGATTGGTGGATAAATTCATCCACCAATAAAAAATTGCTGTCCAGAGTGCTGAACTAAGAAAAAAAGCTTAGATGCCTTCTTTTCCAAATAAAGATAGCAAGAGAATGAAGACAAATTGATAATAGGAGTAAATTAGAAAGTTGCTTAAAATTGCATGCTCTATCTGAATCACAAAAGAAAAAAATTGGGTTCAGTGTCCCTTTAACTAAGCAGCAAACCAAGCCCATCTTCTGCTGATAAGAGCTAATAAGCTCAAAACAAGTGATTTGTTTTTTGCTGCACCTAACCCATAAGGGGATTGCTGTGTTTAAACATGGTACCAGAAGCAAAAAGCATGGGATATTGTATATCTTATTTACATATCTTACCCAGAATTCTCTGGTGCAACAATGTATGCATTGCACAGTAATTCTGGGGAAATGCACGAGGGGATACTTGTCTAGATGTGCTAATTGCCTATACAATAATTATATGGCTCTTTCTTTAATTAAATGAAGGATTTTAATCTCACAGTTTTATCTCCACCATTAATGAAATGAATATTAAAGGGACGTAAAACTCAGTCATTTTCTTTTGTGTTTCAGATTGAGCCTAGAATTTAAAATGTGTCCTATTTATTTCTATTAGCAAATTTACTTAGGTTAATGGTATTTTTTGTTGAAGTGAATACCCAAGTAGTTTGTGTGCACGTGTCTAGAAAACTACATGGCAGAGATATTACAAGAATGCTTTTGAGCACTAGATGGCAGCAGTATGTAACATTGTTAAAAGCATTCTTGCAAAACTGCTGACATAAAGAGTTGCAGACAAATTGCTCCAGAAACACACATACTCCTCAGCATATCTACCTGCTTTTCAACTAAGAGCAAATTAAATTTGATTATAGAAGTACATTGGAGCGTTGTTGTTTTTTTAATTCTATACTCTATCTGAACCATGAAAGGAAAACATAGGGCTAGATTACAAATGGAGCGCTAAATTATCACACGCCAGCAAACAGGCAAATTTGCATTACAAGTGGCTGGTTATTGCTACAGCAAGCTCATGGTAGCTCACGGATTCAATCTCTGGTTAATTTTTTAAAAGTGCCCCAAATGCCCTCGAAATAGAGGGCATTTTAGTTTTTTTATTTTAAAAAAATGTGGCTTTTTAAAAAAAATAAAAATAAACAGCAACTGCACAAGGCAGTTTTTGGGGTCTAAAGTTGGTGGGAGTGGAATGTTAGAAAAAAAATGGCACTGAAACGTGCCTTTACATTGCGGTCTATGGGAACTGTGTTCCCAGTAAATATATATGTATATACTGGTATTAAAAAGTGGAGCACAAATATTGCTTTCATCAAAGCGATATTTAGCACTCCACTTGTAATCTGGCTCATAGTGTTTCATGTCCCTTTATATGTTTCATATATTTACATCGATTTAAATTAGTTTTGGTAGAAACAGAGAAATCCATTAAATAAATCTCGCTACTGTTGTGTTATTTCTGATGTGGCATTTCCCTAAATAAAGCAAGAAATCAAATGTGTTGAAGATGATACTTTATTTTACCTTTACAGACTGTCCTTACAAAATAATTTATTAAAACAATCTCTTTTTCTTTCCTCGTGCAGGTTATGGTGCAGTTCTTAGTGAGGCAAAAGTGGATATTAATTACTGATCAGTCTATCCAAATAAATGCCACTAATGTGCAGGTCCCAGACTTCACTACCTACTTCCTGGGTGGAATTCCTTCATCCATTAGAGAAAAGTAAGATAATTATAACTTGCATCTGAGAGTTTATGTTCAACTATTCAGGTCATAGAAATAAATACATGTAAGCTGGAAGATTGTTTCACATCATAGAGTTCCTAGGACCATTATGAATGATGTTTCACATCTATGATACATGTCCAACTCCAGAGTTCAACTGATACAAAAAGGCCCCATTTCATACACTCTGCCTTTAGGATCCAGAGCAGAATTACGTCCTATCACTCTTTTTGTTTACACAGATATCAATATATATATGTTTTGGTAATCTGCCTCTGAAAATGTGTTTTTTTCCAATCCCCGCTACCCCTGGAAATAAAGTATGAAATAGCTCTAGATGAATGGCGTTGGATACCTCTGTTCAGTAGTTTCTACCACAAACATAAAATCTGTGATATTTAGAACATAAATTATGTGCCTCTTTGTGCTTATTTGATGACATCAAATGCTATATTATTAATGACATCATGGCATATGAGCTCCAATGACTGGTGTTGTAAATGCTCATTTTTTTTATTTTTATACAGGTTTAATATCAAAACTCCTCCTTTTCGTGGCTGTGTTAAAAACGTGAAGACCCCTGTGAGCTCAGCTAAATTTATAGACACCTATGGTGTTAGCCAGCGGTGCCCTGACAATTGGCAAGTAAGTGAAGATATTTTGTATGAGGTTTAAAGGTGCTTTCATAGATCAGACAGAACATGCACATTTACTTTGTTTTCTATGTATCCTTTGTTAAAAATTATAACTAGATAGGCTCTGACGCAGTACGGCACTACTGGGAGCTGGCGTCTGATTGGTGGCTACAGATATATGTCTCTAGTCATTTGTTCAACAGATGTGTTCAGCTGGGTCTCAGTAGTTCATTGCTGCTTCTATGAAGTGTTGTCTAGGGGTTTATCAAATCCTTTTAACTGCGGAATTAGTAAGCGAAAAATGTATCAATAATTTAGATTGTGAGAAGCTAAAAAGGACTGGCACATGTTAAGTATAAGGACATTTTTTTAACAAACCAATTGATTGTAATCACATCAACATCAAAAAGGGCTAATCTGCAGCCGTTAACAAGTAGTTCATTATCAGATTGTTGTATGCGAGCAGCAGTGCAATAATGAACTTCTGGAATGGTATTTTTGCACTTGTATGAACAAACTTACCATAAACATAAGATTATTAAACATGGTTGAACAAGTTATAACTACTTCTTTCCATTCTTTTAGATTGTCCGCTCAGCTGAATTTTCTCAAGGTGGAATACTTGAACTGAACTCAAACCGCTTTACATTCCCAAATAACTTTCAGGCAGCATTTGGATTTCAGACACCTGAAATAAATGGCATTTTGTTCAAGCATATAACGCAGGTAAAGGGATCATGTCATTACATAATTGCACACCTATGACATACTCTAGCTCATGCTGGGCTGGAAAATGTTGTCCTTAGACAAGTTTAATATACGTTTTAAGGACCTTTATAATGACTTAAATGAAAATACAATGAATAAGTTGTTTTGCATGCAGCATTGCAATTCATGCTACACAAAAAGTGAACAAAAAAAGAAAAACTGGCACTACACCATAGACTAGGTGAGACTGGAATATAGAATAAATTCCGGTGCTACCCCTTGTAATATAACTATAGGACTAAAAGGAATTAGGCAGCTAAGGGGTTACTATAGCACTCACTCTCACTCATATCGGTCAAAAGAATATAATAAAATACATACTTTATTATTTATGTTTAAAATCTGGGATAAAAATCCCTAGGAACCTTTAATTTACCCACAACCATGTATTAAACTAAAATTAAAATATGGCCGCCAAACACTCTTCTGTTTCCTGGCCGAGAACTGGATACATCGGCTTCAGGTGGCTGGAGTGAGTGGTCGACCTATAGTCAAAAGTGCGGAACAAACGCGTTTCGGCTCTAATATCGCCTTTCTCAATGTTACACTTTCTTTAGAAAAATGAGTAAGCAGAGGCTTCGGAGTGCAGGACTTAAATATTCATAGAACAATTGCTCTCTACCAATCCGGTACACTTCCGGGACCTCCGCCTCCACAACAACCAATCAGCTTGTTTTTCGGCACACGCCTATCGAAAGTAGTGTTGTGATTGGAGGAATATCGAGTGGTATTGAGCTTATCTATGAAATGCCTGCACTTTGAATTGAATAGTATAATGTAAGCTATTAGAAACATAAAGGATTCTACACTGATGTGATAACATATATTTATGCTCAAATACTGTAAACGTAGTAAGTACAAATATCGTATGGAATAATTGTTAGAAGACTTACACACGCTATAGTAAATATACAATTAGATTATTATGGAGCACAAAATAACTATAAGGTGCTTTTTATGGTACTATAAGGTGCTGGTTTAGTGGTATATAGTTATGTCCTCATTATGTTTGTGTACGTAGTAATGATTCCAAATCCAAACTTGTACATATTTTCAATTTACAGAACAGGACTTTCCACCACTTTTTGCCATTAAATACAACATCAGGGAATAATTATCTACCTATCTACCTAAGGCAGTGATCAATCTCCCTGATGTCAAATCACGGGTACACGGTGGGCTATATATGTTAATTCAGTTCATGGATTATGTTTCAATGCTCACCAATTATTTAGATATACACCCAATAATTGTTAAATTCATTCATACCATTGGGTATAACCGAGTTCAGATTGAAAATCCATTTGGTTTCCATTTTTAACAATCTTTGCTCGGTGTCCCCACCTCTTATCCCAGGTTTGAGTTTTTCAAGCCCCCAACATTTCATTGCATTGGTGTTACCCTTATGAGACATTAGGAAATGTTTGGCTACACTAGTGATTTGTTTCTTCTTTTCTATATCTTTCTGGGCTGTCCTGATATTGCTAAGATGTTCAGTCATACGTGTGCCCAGGCATCGTGTGGTCATGCCAACGTAGAGTAAATCACAGCTGCAGGATATGCAATAAATCACATTAGTGCTTTGACAATTAATATGTTCTTTTATTGCCCATTTTTTACCAAACCTATCCATTGTATATTCTTTTTTAACCATATGTTGGCACACTTTGCAGTGTCCACATGCGACTGAGCCTTTGTGTATAGGATCCCTTTTAGCATTCCTATCGTAATGACTGGTTACTAACTTGTCATTAAGGTTGCTAGCTCTCCTATAAGTCACCAGTGGTCTATCTGTTAACAATGGTTTCAATAATGTATCCTGGGTCAGAACATGCCAGTGTGTTTTCAGAATGTTGGTGATCTTATCACTCTGGGGTGAGTATGTTGTTATGAACCTGATAGGGTTATTACTTTCTCTTGATCTTGGAGTGAGTAACTCCTTTCTATCTTTCAGCAATGCATTATTATATGCCTTGGCTAGTATCTTTCTTGAATAGCCTCGTTCTAGTAGTCTTTGTCTCAGATCCCTAGCTGATTCTTTATACTTCTCAATAGTGCTGCAGTTTCGTCTTAGGCGAATGTATTCCCCCATTGGTAACCCTCTAATAGTATTGGGGTGGTGGTAGCTGCTTGCATGTAGGATATTGTTGGTAGATGTAGGTTTCCTATATGCATTTGTTGCAATGGAGTTATCGACCTTCTCAATATAGAGGTCTAAAAATTCAACCTTAGACTTTTCTACAGTAGATGTGAGATATAATCCAAAGGGATTATTGTTGAGACTGCTGATGAATTCAGACAAAAGGTGTTCAGGTCCATCCCATACAAAGAATATATCATCTATATACCTGGACCAGTGGGATACATGTTGGGTAAGATGTTTAAGATCCTCGTGGAAAACCACGGTTTCCTCCCACCAGCCCAGGTATATATTCGCGTATGTAGGGGCACACGACGTGCCCATGGCCGTGCCACATACTTGCAAGAAGAACTTGTCGTCAAAAACAAAAAAGTTATGTGTCAAAACAAATTCCAACAAATTGAGCAGAAACTCTTTCACCTCTTGACTTATATTGGTGTTTTTGGATAAGTAATAAGAAATCGCTCTACATCCCCACTGGGTCTTAATGCTTGTGTAGAGCGATTCTACATCACAAGTAACCAATAACGACGAATTCATATCAAGCTTCAGATCATTCACTTTATTTAATAGGTGCATGGTGTCCCTGGTATAAGATGGAAGAGATTCCACAATATATCTCAGCCTTGCATCTATATATTTACTTGCCTTCTCGGTCAAAGATCCAATCCCAGAGACTATAGGTCTCCCGGGTGGTTTTGACATGTTTTTATGGACCTTAGGCAATAAATAAAGTGTGGCTATTTTGGGTGATTTTACTTCAAGAAAGTTATACTCCTTTTGGTCAATTATGCCATTAGTGAAAGCTGATTTAATTAGTTTGTTGTAACTGTTCAAAAACATATCCATAGGGTTACACAATAGTGGTTTGTAATTTATTGGATTGTTTAATTGGCGAAATGCCTCTTCACGATACATATTGTCAGGCCAGATAACTATGTTCCCACCCTTATCACTACATTTAATCTGAATATTCTTCATTTCAGATAATTGTTTCAACGCTACATTCTCTTCCTTACTCAGATTATAGTTAGATGTTCCAATATGACCTTGGATATCGAGGACATCCTGGCACACTAAGTTTAGGAAAGTTAATGCATTGAATGATGTGTTGTTAGGGGGAACAAATTTCGATTTTACTTTTAAGATCTGGCGCCAACTATTGTTATCTTCAGTTTCAACATTACTAATAGATTCCTCTAGTAGAGAAATTAGATCACTGATGGCCGCCTGATCAGAGGCATTTAGCTGGTCCTGATCAGGATTGCTGAAATATTTTTTCAAAAGGATTTTACGAATGAATAAATGTATATCTTTAATCGCCTCAAACTTATTGAATTGTGGTGTGGGTATGAATGATAGGCCTTTTTTCAGGACAGATATTTGGTCAGGTGTCAGAATTATATTGGAGAGATTAATAATGTTTAACTCAGTGGTGTTTACTTCTTGTGATGTAGGGATTTCTGTGTGAATCTCACTTGTCGCCTGGTTCTGGGTTTTGCTTTTGCGCCCCCTTCTGGTTCTCCGCCTAAAGGGATGTTAGCGTTATTGACTTTATGAGGCTGAATTCTATTTTTATTTTTAAGTATAGTTTTTGGTATAGACTCCCCATCAGATGCATCCGCATCAGTACTGTCTCCTTCTCTGTCTGAGGTGTCTATATCTGAATTAGCACTCATATTTTTTCCCCATGCGTATACCATATACGCATGGGGAAAAAATATGAGTGCTAATTCAGATATAGACACCTCAGACAGAGAAGGAGACAGTACTGATGCGGATGCATCTGATGGGGAGTCTATACCAAAAACTATACTTAAAAATAAAAATAGAATTCAGCCTCATAAAGTCAATAACGCTAACATCCCTTTAGGCGGAGAACCAGAAGGGGGCGCAAAAGCAAAACCCAGAACCAGGCGACAAGTGAGATTCACACAGAAATCCCTACATCACAAGAAGTAAACACCACTGAGTTAAACATTATTAATCTCTCCAATATAATTCTGACACCTGACCAAATATCTGTCCTGAAAAAAGGCCTATCATTCATACCCACACCACAATTCAATAAGTTTGAGGCGATTAAAGATATACATTTATTCATTCGTAAAATCCTTTTGAAAAAATATTTCAGCAATCCTGATCAGGACCAGCTAAATGCCTCTGATCAGGCGGCCATCAGTGATCTAATTTCTCTACTAGAGGAATCTATTAGTAATGTTGAAACTGAAGATAACAATAGTTGGCGCCAGATCTTAAAAGTAAAATCGAAATTTGTTCCCCCTAACAACACATCATTCAATGCATTAACTTTCCTAAACTTAGTGTGCCAGGATGTCCTCGATATCCAAGGTCATATTGGAACATCTAACTATAATCTGAGTAAGGAAGAGAATGTAGCGTTGAAACAATTATCTGAAATGAAGAATATTCAGATTAAATGTAGTGATAAGGGTGGGAACATAGTTATCTGGCCTGACAATATGTATCGTGAAGAGGCATTTCGCCAATTAAACAATCCAATAAATTACAAACCACTATTGTGTAACCCTATGGATATGTTTTTGAACAGTTACAACAAACTAATTAAATCAGCTTTCACTAATGGCATAATTGACCAAAAGGAGTATAACTTTCTTGAAGTAAAATCACCCAAAATAGCCACACTTTATTTATTGCCTAAGGTCCATAAAAACATGTCAAAACCACCCGGGAGACCTATAGTCTCTGGGATTGGATCTTTGACCGAGAAGGCAAGTAAATATATAGATGCAAGGCTGAGATATATTGTGGAATCTCTTCCATCTTATACCAGGGACACCATGCACCTATTAAATAAAGTGAATGATCTGAAGCTTGATATGAATTCGTCGTTATTGGTTACTTGTGATGTAGAATCGCTCTACACAAGCATTAAGACCCAGTGGGGATGTAGAGCGATTTCTTATTACTTATCCAAAAACACCAATATAAGTCAAGAGGTGAAAGAGTTTCTGCTCAATTTGTTGGAATTTGTTTTGACACATAACTTTTTTGTTTTTGACGACAAGTTCTTCTTGCAAGTATGTGGCACGGCCATGGGCACGTCGTGTGCCCCTACATACGCGAATATATACCTGGGCTGGTGGGAGGAAACCGTGGTTTTCCACGAGGATCTTAAACATCTTACCCAACATGTATCCCACTGGTCCAGGTATATAGATGATATATTCTTTGTATGGGATGGACCTGAACACCTTTTGTCTGAATTCATCAGCAGTCTCAACAATAATCCCTTTGGATTATATCTCACATCTACTGTAGAAAAGTCTAAGGTTGAATTTTTAGACCTCTATATTGAGAAGGTCGATAACTCCATTGCAACAAATGCATATAGGAAACCTACATCTACCAACAATATCCTACATGCAAGCAGCTACCACCACCCCAATACTATTAGAGGGTTACCAATGGGGGAATACATTCGCCTAAGACGAAACTGCAGCACTATTGAGAAGTATAAAGAATCAGCTAGGGATCTGAGACAAAGACTACTAGAACGAGGCTATTCAAGAAAGATACTAGCCAAGGCATATAATAATGCATTGCTGAAAGATAGAAAGGAGTTACTCACTCCAAGATCAAGAGAAAGTAATAACCCTATCAGGTTCATAACAACATACTCACCCCAGAGTGATAAGATCACCAACATTCTGAAAACACACTGGCATGTTCTGACCCAGGATACATTATTGAAACCATTGTTAACAGATAGACCACTGGTGACTTATAGGAGAGCTAGCAACCTTAATGACAAGTTAGTAACCAGTCATTACGATAGGAATGCTAAAAGGGATCCTATACACAAAGGCTCAGTCGCATGTGGACACTGCAAAGTGTGCCAACATATGGTTAAAAAAGAATATACAATGGATAGGTTTGGTAAAAAATGGGCAATAAAAGAACATATTAATTGTCAAAGCACTAATGTGATTTATTGCATATCCTGCAGCTGTGATTTACTCTACGTTGGCATGACCACACGATGCCTGGGCACACGTATGACTGAACATCTTAGCAATATCAGGACAGCCCAGAAAGATATAGAAAAGAAGAAACAAATCACTAGTGTAGCCAAACATTTCCTAATGTCTCATAAGGGTAACACCAATGCAATGAAATGTTGGGGGCTTGAAAAACTCAAACCTGGGATAAGAGGTGGGGACACCGAGCAAAGATTGTTAAAAATGGAAACCAAATGGATTTTCAATCTGAACTCGGTTATACCCAATGGTATGAATGAATTTAACAATTATTGGGTGTATATCTAAATAATTGGTGAGCATTGAAACATAATCCATGAACTGAATTAACATATATAGCCCACCGTGTACCCGTGATTTGACATCAGGGAGATTGATCACTGCCTTAGGTAGATAGGTAGATAATTATTCCCTGATGTTGTATTTAATGGCAAAAAGTGGTGGAAAGTCCTGTTCTGTAAATTGAAAATATGTACAAGTTTGGATTTGGAATCATTACTACGTACACAAACATAATGAGGACATAACTATATACCACTAAACCAGCACCTTATAGTACCATAAAAAGCACCTTATAGTTATTTTGTGCTCCATAATAATCTAATTGTATATTTACTATAGCGTGTGTAAGTCTTCTAACAATTATTCCATACGATATTTGTACTTACTACGTTTACAGTATTTGAGCATAAATATATGTTATCACATCAGTGTAGAATCCTTTATGTTTCTAATAGCTTACATTATACTATTCAATTCAAAGTGCAGGCATTTCATAGATAAGCTCAATACCACTCGATATTCCTCCAATCACAACACTACTTTCGATAGGCGTGTGCCGAAAAACAAGCTGATTGGTTGTTGTGGAGGCGGAGGTCCCGGAAGTGTACCGGATTGGTAGAGAGCAATTGTTCTATGAATATTTAAGTCCTGCACTCCGAAGCCTCTGCTTACTCATTTTTCTAAAGAAAGTGTAACATTGAGAAAGGCGATATTAGAGCCGAAACGCGTTTGTTCCGCACTTTTGACTATAGGTCGACCACTCACTCCAGCCACCTGAAGCCGATGTATCCAGTTCTCGGCCAGGGAACAGAAGAGTGTTTGGCGGCCATATTTTAATTTTAGTTTAATACATGGTTGTGGGTAAATTAAAGGTTCCTAGGGATTTTTATCCCAGATTTTAAACATAAATAATAAAGTATGTATTTTATTATATTCTTTTGACCGATATGAGTGAGAGTGAGTGCTATAGTAACCCCTTAGCTGCCTAATTCCTTTTAGTCCTACACAAAAAGTGAACTCATCTTCAAGCAGATATCACCTTTTCATTATCTTATAGTCAGTCTTTAGCTGTTCTTTTAGTTGGGAGACGACTTTACCTTAGAGAAAAGGGGTTATTGCCTTATTGGTCCCACAGAGAATGTTCCTTTAGTAGATTGTGGTACTTTTAATGGACTAACAAAATAAAGTTTTTTTTAATCCATAAGCGTTCAAGAACTGACGTCTCTTCTACATCTAAAGAATAGACCTGTGAGGTCTTGAAAGCTTCTGAAATAATAAAACCTTGATTTTGTTGGTCCATTAAAAGGTATCAAAATCTACTAAAGGAACATAGTACTTTAGAGAAATCTAATGCATATTTTTTTTAATTAGCCCTCAGAGCTGCCCACTGGTATCCATGTCAAGTCTGTCAAGTGTTTAAACAGTTTAAACAGGCTTTACATGCTAACTAAAGTGTCTGATCTTATATCACCTCTGTTTAAGAATGGAAATTATCAAATTCTAATTTTTGAGGCTTTTAAGGGGACATTGTACACTAGATTTTTTTTTGCATAAATATTTTGTAGATTATCCACTTATATAGCCCATCTGGTTGTGCTTTTGTAACAATGTACAGTTTTGCTTATTTTTTTAAGAACATTGTGCTGATTTTCAGATTCCTAATCAAGCCCCACAGTGTAAGATGTATACACGCGTTTACAGACTGCTGCTGGCTTCTGTTTGTTATCTGTCTTTTCATCTGCAGGGAGGGCGGAGGGGGAGTGTCTGCTCTTCTTGTTTAACCAACCCCTTTCAGTGGGTGCCCTAGACTAAACTCATTAACAGTGCTAAACTGGAGCTTCTAAGTAAAGTTTTAAAAGGTTTTATACTGGATTTTTAGATCAGTATCTGTTCATATTCTTCTTCATAGTAGTGTTACATGCAGTTATATGAACATTGGTGTATACTGTCCCTTTAAGCACTGGAGTTGGATACCCACTGTTTTATACTCTGTGAACTGCTTATTATATGTATCAAAAATAATCAACCAGTAGCGCTTAAGGCTTTTTATTGCATATTTGTACTAATGGTAGATTTGCCTTGGGTAAATAAATCAATGATTAAATTATGCCTTGAGAGAATTTAGATTAATTGAGAAAAAACATACAATATAGATTATAGCGAAATTGATTCCTTCATGATCTCATTATAACCAGCATTGTTATTATCATTTGTTCCTAGAGCACCAACTGATTCCTCAGCGCTATACACTCTTGGTAGTTTTTAAACTGTTGTTTTTGGTTGTTTCTTGTGTTATGTTAATTGAGCACATTTTACCTCAGTAGCCAATGCTGAGTGACACAAAATGTAGGGTAAGATGGGTTAATACATTCCACTCAGTATGTTTTTTTCTTTATAAACAGTCTGATGATATACAGATTTCTCTAGAAGAAGGAAATGTGTTAGTAAAAACACGCAACAGCAGGCTGAGATCTCAGGACAAGTACACGGATGGAAAGCTGCACTATGTGTCTGTGATAAGAAAGGATGACAAGTAAGTATAAGGCCTGATAAGCAAACAATAATAAGCAAATAATATGCCAAAGAGCAATTCCTTTTTGATGAAAGATGAGAAATGCAAAGTGTAACAGCCGTCATTTATATTATATTGCTATACCTGCTTCAGTAACATTGCCAAACTAGTCCATTGATGCAACTCATGGATGTGCTGCAAAAAGTCTCTATTTTTACAGCAGATTATGAGGACTGTAATGTAAAATGTACTGAAATGTGTCAATGCAGTACATTTTATTTCATAGTAATCCAGGATCATTCCTATTATAGTGCGATTTTATGACTGGCTGCGGATCTGAGGGAGTATTAGGCGTGCTACAGCATTCCATTGGTTATTCTAATACACCTTCAGCTGCCTGAATGGGCCCTACAGTCCCCTATACACATGCTTATTGCTCTGTCATGCTCTTTTTCTACCTACCCAATTTTACCTCCATCTTAGATGCTCTGCTAAAGGGAAAGAAAGATGTGCAACCTATTAGAAATAGAAAAGGGAAGCAAGAATGAATTAGGAAGAGCAGGAATGAGTAGAAAAATATCATTATCCCTCATTATGACCAAAGACATTTTCCCCTCACTTAAATAGATTAATCTGGCCATATGACAAGAGATTTTTCAGTTCTATGCACACATGAGGATCATGCGAAAAAGTTTCCAATTTGCTTCTATTATCAAATTTACTTTATTCTCATGGCATCCTTTTTTGAAGAGAATAATTAGGTAAGTATAGCACACATGTCTGAAACTCTGTGGCAGTTATGTTTCAAGAATGCCTTTAAGCCCTAGGCAGCAGCAGTGTTTGAACAATATGTAACATTGTTTAACTCATTCTTACGCTATTGCTGCCATATAGTGCGCCAGATACGTATAAGGTCCTGAGTCTACCTACCTGCTTTTCAGCAAAGGATAACAAGAGAACATTATATTCAAATGCTAAAAGAACCTGTTTGAGTTTTATGTCTCTTTAACTGTGCTATAGTTTCACGTATTTTTATAAAGATGCATGTTGATTGGAGTAGCTGTGTTGGTCCAGTAATTTAGCAATTTACCAAAATAATAAGAATATTGCAGTAAGTAGTGTTAGATTTACAACGAATTTTAAAAAAGACACTCTTTCAAGCGGTTCCTCTTAGGTTCTTAGGTCTATAGCATATTGCTTCAGACATTAGGAAGATAAGGCTCAAAAACTTCTATAAAATATCGAAATAAAATGTGGATTTCATTTTACAAATAATTTCTAAACTAATTTGACTTTTTCTCAAAATTTATAGGTAAAATGATTTTTGGGCACAATTGCATTCTTTCATATGATTTCATGTTAAGCAACAAAACGTATATGTAATAATACAAACATTTAAAAGCGTTTCTTGTAAAAATACAAACTATTATAGTTTTTCTGTTTCATTTGGTACTACAAACTTTTATACATTGTCATGAAAATATAAAATTTTTGTTTTTCACGTAATATGCTACAATATTTTTTTCTTTTGCTGTAGCTTATACTTCCATTTGTATAAAGTATTAGTCATGTGATTGTTCTATTTCTTTTTAAGTAATTATGCATGAAATTACACATATAGCTTGACCCTCACGGGCATGTATGATGATAAAATATGCAGATTTTTTTTAACCCTCCTGTCTACCTATTTCTCTGCACTTGGCTATATTGTGTTACTTAATTTTAGAGCCTGCTGTAGTCAGATTAAATCTATTTAACAGTAATTTTTCACATGTATTGTTAAATAATATCCATTATCCACATTTTCTGGTATAGTTTTATTGTATCTGTTTTCATTAGTTATATAAATGGTGACATATTTTCTGGAAAGTAAATTTGTAGGTGAATATTATATGTATTTCAATGATTCTATGCAATACAATACGTCAAAAGTTCTAAACTTTTTCTAATTTGTAAAAGAAAAATTGGAAAGAGTTCCAAAGAAAGTGAAGCCTTGATAGCACTCTGTGCCCAGACTTACTTGAGGCTGGAAATTTTTAAATATAACTTTTATTTAACTAAAAAATTAAAAAATGGGAAATAACATTAAAATATATAAGGTCACATTGCTTTGGTCCACGCTGAGGGTTATCTCTTAATTGTTGTATAAATGGCCTTTTATTTTTATGTATACAAGAGATTAACACTAACAACTGATTATTGTATTGCACAAATGCTCATGTTCCACAGTTATTTAGTTCAAACCCAATCACACGAATCACTGATATTTCACTAAATATAATGTGAGTAGTTATTATTTAGGTGTGACTGGATATAAATATCCGTGTTTGTGTTGTTTAATTATATATAAAATCCCTTTACTTGTGAGGTAGCTGGATACAAAATAGAATTTACCATAGAGTTTTAATGTGAATTATTGAGACAATAGTATGTTTGTACCGATATACTAGATTGCTGTATTGCAGTTAGTAGTATATATGAATTATGAAGGCACTATATAGGGATATACGGGAATTTATAGTTATAGATTACACTGTTTTATTTTATAGGTTATAATTTGTAATTTTGTGTATATAACTGAGTTATAACTCTATTGTGAGCTAAACTATGTGAACTGGTTCTCGTTGATGTCACTTATGTAAGATCACTGGTATTACTAATATTCTCTTGAGCAATACTGCTATATACTGTGTATTAATGCCACAGAGTATTAAAAGTGACTATCCGTTAACAGTATTAACTATTCTTTCCCTTATTTCAAAATAGTAATTCTGAGGATTTATGTTAAATTAAAGTGCTTTTGTTGCTGCTCTAGCGATTTATAGTGGTTCACTAGTATCACTGAGTTACTACTTCCAAATATTTATGAAATGGTAACAATTGTTCACATATTTATTAAACACATATAATACTTGTAACTTTGTTTGCTGTTTGTATCGCTTTCCCACAATTGTACGCAATAGTAGCAGTGTAGTTAATTTGTGCTTTTACTGAATACAGCGTTACTGTGTATCATTCATATAATTATTTCTCATAGATATTGATTGTGTGCTGGATCATCACTATGTGTGCACTGCACATATCTTAAGCGATGTTGCCTGAATAGCTTGCCAGCACTAAATGTAACATTACACACAGTCTAATTTGCAGCTGTGGTATTAGGTCTGAGTATGATTGAATCTATAACATATTCTCAGTGGTATTCAATGCTCAGTAGTTACCTCAGTTTTTCCGACTTTAATAATGTTAAATAACTAATTTACAATTTGCTCTTAAAGGGCCATAATACCCAAAAGTTTAAACACTTGAAAGTGATACAGTATAGCTGTAAAAAGCTGACTAGAAAATATCACCTGAACATCTCTATGTAAAAAAGAAAGCTATTTTACCTCAAAAGTTCCTCAGTAGCCACAACCCATTTTAAAGGACTTCTAAGCAGCATATCAGTATGTCTGTCCTGGGACAGCGGAAGGAGCGAGCTTACGTGCACTCTCATCTTATTTCCCAATTCAGTATAAGGAAGTTTACAATGAAATCTCATGAGAGTTAAGTCAAATCTCATGAGATCACAGTAAAAGAGTTCATGACCTCAGCACTGCTGATGCTGATTGACTGCTGTTCATTGCTTCATATTTTTTTTTACCTGCAGCTGAGTATAACTTTTTACACAGAACTTACTCTGCTGAGCTGAGGAGATTGTGAGGTAAAATATCTTCCTTTTTTTACATAGAGATGCTCAGGTGATATTTTCCTGTCAGCTTTTTACAGTTATACTGCATCAGTTTCAAGTGATTTAGCATATGAGTTTTATGTCCCTTTAACAGTTAAAATTTGAACACATTGGACCCCATTGATGCGTTTCACCAGTTAAAGCTTTAAAAACTTCTATAAAATATCTAAATACAATTTGGATTTCATTTTACAAATCATTTCTAAACTAATTTTACTTTTTCTCAAAAATTTTTTTTTTTTTTTTTTTTTTTTTTAAAGTTTTATTGTACATAAAATAAAAATTACAAACATGTCAGGGCATTCCCGACATCATGAAAACAAAATAAACAATTCGCCATACAAGGCAATCATCACATTTTTGTTGCAAATATAATTCTCATGCTTCAATTTTGCATACATAATTACCGTTATATACAATCAACAAAGAAAAAAGAGGGCGAAAGGAGAGAGAAAAAAAAAAAAACAAAAAAAAAAAAAAACACCCCACAACTGGAAAAGAGAGGGGAGGGACCCCCCAGAGCTAATTCAAGTTGGGAAATTCCTCTCTAGCAATCGCATTGAGCAATGTTACTGAGTCCCTAAAAGGGTATATTAACCGCTTCTGTTCTGTTTCCGGGAAAGCCTGTATAAATCTCTTCCACTTATCAAGGAAGCGCTTTATCTGCGTTTCCGAATTAACTGTCGTATCAAACTGCTCCACTATTAGTTGTCCCTTAATTTTGTTAATACATTCTGTTAAACTGGGGGCTTTCATGGACTTCCAATATTTCAGGATTAATGATCTTCCTATTAATATTACTGTATTCACAAATTTAAAATTAATCTGTTGTCTGGGAGTTTGGTACATAAAGATTATATCCTCTTTTTCTAATTTGATCTTTTTCTCGTTAATTCTATTCAACCAGAAATTCAACCTACTCCAGAAATTTTTAATCTTTGGGCAGGACCACAGACAATGGGTCAAATCCGCTAGAGGGAAGCTACATCTAGTACATTTATTTTCGCTATTTTTATCCCATTTAGCTTTTACGGCAGGTGTAATATATACCTTATTTATCACTTTCATATGCGACTCTCTCCAGCCTATTGCTAGTGTTGCTTTGTCTACTAAATTGAAACTTTTTTGCAGTCTCATGACTGGCTGTCGCCAGCTTGCTGCTAAAGCCCCTATTCTTGTTGTTTCTTGAGATTTTTTAATTATCTTATACCAAAAGGAAATGGAGTAGTTTCCTTGACTATACATATTCACTACCATATTCATCTTTTCGCCTAAACCCTCTCGTATAGATTCTTTGTTAAAAGTTTCTAGGAAATGCCGTATTTGCAGATACGCGTAAAATTCATTATTTGGGATTCCAAACTCACTTCTTAGATCCTGGAACGTTCTACAAGTTTTAGTGTCCCTGTCTTGCAATTGTTGTATGAAAGTTAGACCCTTCCTCTTCCATCTATGAAAGACTTTTGACTCAATTGCTGGTATAAAATTAGGGTTCCCCACTATAGTCAAATATTTTGAGTATTCCGGGCTAGCTCGTAGCAATTTCAGTAACTTATGCCATGCGATAATTATATTCTTAACAGTGGATAATTTTTTAACTTTGTCTGGTAACTTCCCTTTGTAATGTAGTAAAGCTTTTAGGCCATATGGGGCCACTAAGAATTCTTCTATGTCATTTGTGGCAACATAATTTGCCTCTGTTAGCCATTCTAAAGCGAATTTGCCTATACATAATAGATTATATAGCTCTATGTCTGGAAAAGATAAACCACCCCCTGTTTTAAATAGTGACAAATGATGTAATGCAATCGCTTTACGTTTGTTGCCCCATAAAAATTTTGACACATCCCGCCTAAATGATGTTAGGTCTTTACGATTAATAAATATGGGCAAATTTTGTAGTAGGTACAGGATTTTAGGAAATAGGACCATTTTAATTAAGTTTATTTTACCCGACAGAGTCAGTGGGAAATTGGCCCATCTGGCCATATCCTTAGACAATTTTGCCCAGATTTGAGGGTAGTTTAATGCATACCAATTTTCAGGGTCTCTAGATAATACAATGCCTAGATATTTTAATTTACCATTTGCATTTTTAAATGGCGCATTCTTATAGCTATCTCCTTTTTCTTTTAACCAGAAAATCTCTGATTTGTTGATATTTACTTTATAGCCTGCAAACTTACCGAATTCATCTAGAATTTGAATTAACAGAGGAATATTTTTTTGAGTATCTCTTAAGAAGACCAGTAAATCATCAGCGTATAATAACAGCGTGGTTCTTCTCTTCCCTAGCCAAATCCCATCTATTTCCTTTCTCAGAAGTATCGCTAGAGGTTCAATCGCTAAGTTGAATAAATAAGGGGATAACGGACACCCTTGTCGGGTTCCTTTCTGTAAAGTAAAGTTTTGTGTTATATTTCCATTTATCAAGATATTTGCCTGAGGCTCTTTATATATCAATTGTATCAATCTGAGGAAAGAGCCTGTGATTCCAAAATTACTAATTGTTGTGAATAGATGATCCCATGTAATCATATCGAAAGCTTTTTCAGCATCTATAGATGTAATAGCCATATCTGTTTGGCTCCCCATTCCCTTTTTTTTCGTCTGGTTCCAGTAGTAATCTATTATCAATTGCACTTTCCTCAGATTGGTTGTGGAAGTCCTATTGGGCATAAAGCCGACTTGATCTTTATGTATTAGTGGTGCCATCATTTTTTTTAATCTTTGGGCAATTATACTCATAAGCAGTTTATAGTCGTTATTTAACAGTGAGATGGGTCTATAAGAACCCATCTCTTCGGGGTTCTTACCTTTTTTCAAGACTAATGAAATTGTTGAAGTTGTAAAAAATTTAGACTGCATATTGTTATTGATATATATTTTATTGAAAAGGCCTTCTAACGTAGGGATTATTTCTTCCTGCAAAATTTTATATAGTTCTATCGGGATCTGATCTGGCCCGGGGGCCTTGTTACTCGCTGTTTTATTTATTGCTATTCTTATTTCTTCTTGTGATATAGGTCTATTTAGCACATCTAGGTCTTGTTTATCTAACTTTGGTAATCTGATTTTGTCCCAGAACTTTGTTTTAGCTTCCAAATTAATCTTATCCTTTGTATATAGCTTTTGATAGAATTCATATACATACTCGTTTATTTCTTTAATATTGGTCAATCTCTCTGCTCCCTTTCTAATCGTCTCTATAGCCCGTTTCTTCTTCTTAGCTTTTACTAGATTTGCCAAAAATTTACCAGCCCTACCACTATGTCTATAAAAAAACGCCCTTGTCCTAATATCTTCTTGTCTTGATTTTTGCATAAGAAAAGTGTCTCTTCCTGTTTTGGCCCTTATATATTTATCCCAGCGTGTCCCTGATCTATCACTTAGAAACGCATTATAGCAATTGCGTACTTGCCCTGCTAGCTGTAACTCTTTCTGTTGTGCTATCCGCTTATTTTTAACTAAGTACGCCTTGATTTCCCCTCTAATGAATGCTTTACAGGCCTCCCAAAAAATTTCGTAATTATTTTCATATTCCTTATTGTAGTAAAAATATTCCTGCCATTTTCTTTTTAACCAGCCCTTAAATTGAACATTTGTGCTTAAGTATGTAGGAAAAAAAAACTTTCCTGGGTCTCTTTTAGCCCCCTTGAATTTAAAGTTTAAAACGACAATCGCATGGTCTGATATTACTACTTCTTTGATATCTGTTAATATTTCTGTACCTAATAAATTTTCCGAAATCAAGAAAGCATCTATCCTGGACATAGTTTTATGGCTGTGTGATATACAAGAGAAACATTTTACATCTGGGTTCTGGATTCTCCAGATATCTTTAAGTCTTAAATTCTTACATAAATTCTTAAGTATTTTGGTTTCTGCTCGGCTATTACTATTCCTAGAGGGTTTCAACCTATCCAATGTTGGATACATCACCATGTTTAGATCGCCTCCCAGTATTATGTTCTGTGTACCATATTTCATTAGTTTGACTTGAATCTTATTCCAGAAAGTTTTGTCTAGGCTATTCGGGCCATAGATATTGCATAGGATCAGAGGTCTATTATATGCTATAATATGTAAGATTGCAAACCTTCCTTCTGAATCTAATTCCTTCTCCATAATTTTGTACTCTAATTTTTTATTTAATATAATTGCTACACCTCTTTTTCTTGTCGTGCAAGGCGTTGCAATCACCTCCTCTACCCATCCTACTTTAAGTTTATCTAGTTCCTGTTGTTTTAGGTGTGTCTCTTGAAGCATAATTATGTCTGCATTGTTTTTTTTACATTGTTTCAGAATATTTTTCCGTTTCCATAAAGAGGAAATCCCTCCCACATTCCATGATATTACCTTTACTTGTTCAGCCATCAAATAATAATCAAATATACTTGTTCAGCCATCAAATAGTCAAATAGTCTAGTGTACCCAATCGCGTATTGCTAGAGAGGAGCAGAACAAAGAAAGGAGAGAAGAGAAAAAAAAAAAAAAAAAAAAGGGGGGGGGGAAATAGAGAGGGGGGTCCATAGGTAAGAGCAAGGAAGAAACAGGAGAGAGAAAAAAAAAAAAAAAAAAAAAAAAAAACAACATAAAACACAATAAACAAGAAACCATACATAATATAAAAACCCGGTACAGAGAAAACCTTCTCCGTATCGCCCCAAAGTGCTGAGAACACCTTTGCTCAGCTAAAACTGTAAACATAACTTCTCTTGGAGGTTCTAACCTATTAGCCATGACATCAACATTATTATCCTCGCCATCTTTATTCTTATTTAGAACCTGGTTAGTATCCTTTTAAGGGTACTTTCTGCTGTGCTCTGTTACTGAGAAATCTGTCTAGAGTATAGGAAATCTTTCGCTTCTTCGTAACTATTCAATAGAACGTTTCCTTGTTCGTTAAAAATTTTGATTTTGGCTGGATATATAATTGAGGCTTTCAGGCCTAATTTAATTAAGCTTGTACAAATAGGTACCATTTCCTTACGTTTTTTTGACGTTTCTACTGAAAAATCTTGGAAAAGCAAAATGTTATACTCTCCTATCTTTACTGGGAATTTTTTCCTATATTGACTCATAATCATGGCTTTATCTTGAAAGTTCAAGTACTTGACAATAACTGGTCTAATCTTAACCCTACCGTCCGTGTAAGTTCTGGCGCTACCTACTCTGTGCGCTCTTTCAACCTGTATCCCTTGTGGGGGGATTTGCATACCTAATCCTAGGGGTAGCTGTATTGCCGTAAAGTGTATTAAGTCCTGAAATTCCTCTGTCTCTGGGAGTCCTATAATTCTGACATTACTTCGTCTAGCTCGGTCCTCTAATTCCTCGACCTTGTTTTGGAGCATATGTATTTGGCTAGATTGTTCCGCTAATTTAGCTTCATGTTTAACATTCGTGTCTTCTAGGTCAGATATTCTAATTTCTGCTTCTTGTAACCTCTCTGAAAACTGTTTAACTTCTGCCCTAAACTCTGAAATGTCCCTCTTTACCTGATCAAATTGGGGCAACATAATATCTGATAGTTGCTTTACTAAATCCTGGGACTCCATTATCTGCATATTTGATGTTTCTAACAAGCTTCTATTCTCTGTATCTAAGCTGTTTCTTTTTGGCGTTTTTTTTTCTTTCCCTTTTGGTGGCATTGCCAGTGATTTATTTTTAATGGTGACAAATCTTTCCATATGTGTGTGTATGGGTATTTTAAACTAAGCAGGGCCTGGTGGTGGCCTAAACAATCCACGTGGGTGGACAGACAGAGGGTGGAAAAAAAGGGGAAAAAGGACAAAGGGAGGGAAGTGGTTGGAATGTGAAGGGTAAATTCTAAAGGTGTATTAACACTCTATTCGTATGAAGTGTGACTGACTGTGGTAATGCCTAATTCTGCATCAAGAAACAATTGTCTGTATTTTTAGAAACAATCATTTATCTATGGATATCGATATATTTCTTTTTCCTTATATACCCAGTGTCTGACAAGTTTACAAGCAGGTCTTTATAAACTATTATTAAGTGTATTCTTTCAACGGTTTTATCTGACCACAGTTAGACATTTAACTTTCTTAACATTTTCTTAACTTATTGCATTTATATAGCATTAAAATCTTAGCCTATTACAATACTATGAGAACCTAGCGCTTCATGTCTTGCCACAAAAAAAGAAAAAAATTGGGTATAACTTAATTTATAGCTCTTAAAGTGCTCTGAGTAGATCAATTCTTTACAAATAGTTCTTATAATTAGTTTTCAACAGTCTCTATAAAGAGCCTTTCTGGTAATAGGCGCAGCAAGCTGCAGGTGTTTCTCTTTATTTATAACTGCCTCTTTTCTTTTCTTTTTTCTTTCCTTTCCTTCTTTTCCTCTTTTTCTCTTTTCCTTTTTTTTCTTTCTTTTTTTTTTTTTGCTATAGGCTCCTGCCTGGACAGATAATAAAACCTTGGACTGGTAGCATTCAACAGCTCTTATAGTCTTATATAGCCCCTCTTTCACTAGATCAGTAACAAAGTCTTAGACTGGCAGTATTCAATAACGTTCATAAGCCTATATGTCTCCTCTTCCACTCGCCAGTTATTTTTGATTTATAACCGCCTGAGTATAGGCCAAGATCAACGTAGCCCTTATCCATTAACCCAGGGAAACACCGGATAAAAAATAGAGAGATTATATTCCTCACTTTCCTGCTCCGCCAGGGCTTCACCCACCTTGCGGTACCTGGCTGGCGACAGCTATAGTGACCAACTTTTCTTACTCCCAGCGCTACTGCTGCAGCACTGCTTCACTTAAGCAATAAGCACCTTGATACCATATGCAAACAATACGACTGTTAAATCTCTCCTAGTCGCCTTAAATTGTATATGTTACTCTTCGTGGGGGGGACACTGCTTGTATCAATATGTTGTTACATGTAGGGGGGGCTTATTACGCTGATTGTCCATACATAGACAGGCCTTGACTTATTTGGGACCTCCAACCTTGACCAATGTTCCAACAATTCGTTTCCTATTCCCCAGTACGCATTATCACAATTGCATATCTGACCTTGACCTTGTCTTGTCTCCCTTATTCTTCGTTCCCCCCACACCGGGTCTTCCAGATAATAAACAGTAAAAGTACCTTACTTTGGAATTGCTTGTTGGCTCTCCGGTTTTGTAGGCATACTTATCTCTTTGCCACTTATAGTCGTCTCTCCACTCAGGAGCACTGTTCCTCCAAGAGGTGACCCGGGTCGTGGGTCGGCTGTTGCGCCTGTTAAGTGGCGGCCGTTTTGCTCACCCTCCGTCGGGATCCAAGCTTCCCGCTCTTATTGCGGGTACCAGGCAGCTCGCCTAAAGGTCCGGCTTGTCGAGTCGAATCCTCGGAGCACTCGGGGCTTGTTACGCGCTCACTCCCAACCAGAGCGCTACCACACGCAGCGTCCGTGCAGCTCCGCCCCTTCCGGCCGTCAATCGAGAAAATAGTCTCACTTTTTCTCAAAATTTATAGGTAAAATGTTTTTTGAGCACAATTACATTCTTTCATATGATTTAATGTTAAGCAACAAAACGTATGTGTAATAATACAAATATTTAAAAGTTTTTCTTGTAACAATACAAACTATTATAGTTTTTCTGTTTCATTTGGTATTACAAACTTTTATACATTGTCATGAAAATATAAATTTTTTGCATGTTTTTCACGTAATATGCTACAATATTTTTTTTCTATTGATGTAGCAATGTTCCATGTGTATAAAGTATTAGTCATGTGATTGTTCTATTTCTTTTTAAGTAATTATGCATGAAATTACACATATAGCTTGACCCTCACGGGCATGTATGATGATAAAATATGCAGATTTTTTTTAACACTACTGTCTACCTATTTCTCTGCACTTGGCTATATTGTGCTACTTTCTTTAGAGCCTGCTGTAGACAGATTAAATCTATTTAACAGTAATTTTTCACATGTATTGTTAAATAATATCCATTACCACTTTTTCTAGTATAGTTTTATTGTATCTGTTTTCATTAGGTATAAAAATGGTGACATATTTTCTGGAAAGTAAATTTTTGGGTGAATATTAAATGTATTTCAATGATTCTATTTTCAATTTGTAACTAGAAGATTACATGCATGTCTGAAACCCCTAAGCATTATATCTCATTTAGAAGGCTTTGCATAGCTGCACCTGGTAGCCAAGTTTATATCATACAAAGTTTAAGAAAACATGTAGTGGGTTATGTAATTGTATAGGTGCATTGCTTGAACATTCAAGAAGGAAGTATTCCAAGTTAAAACAAAATAAATAAAAAATTACCTGTCTATGAGCAATCTTTCTATTTCAAATGCTTTCCCATAATTCTAGAAATTACCTGGGTCACTTGGACTTTGTGTGATATAAATTTGACTGCCACATACAGCTACTCAGAAGCTACACTTAGCATTTTGTTATGAATTTGTGACTTAAAAATAGTCATTTGTAATAGGAAAACTATGAATGCGTATAGGCAACAAAATGTCTGACCAAATAAACTGTCACCTTTTTCTTTCAGATTTAGTCTCTTAGTCGATGATAAAGAAGTGTCAGAGAATGTTGGATCTCCACTTCCATCTGGAAATTCTGCTGGTAACATATATTTTGGTGGAAACGATTTTGAAGGTTGTGTCTCCAATGTTTTCATACAGAGGTATGTAGCATAACTTTCAGTTTTATCTTTTTAGGAAAACATCAGTTACAAATGGCTCTGCCCATAGCTAAAACTTTACACTTTTTTTCAATATTTAAACAACTGAAATTTTTTTAAAAAAGCATCTGAGTATTATTTTTAGGCTAATCTTTGTTTCTGTCTCTATCTATTATGATGCTTTACTTTTATTGTGTTTTTTTATAGGGCATCACAAAGTCCTTCTGTACAGGACCTATTTGATAATATTAAAAAAGAAAAAGTTTCAATTGGAACTTGCACCATAGAGGATGATCCGTTGCCATTAATATTAAATGACTATAGAAGTGCTTACAGCTTCAGATTGCAAGACAGTGACATGGTAATTATTATTCGGCTCTTTGTTCTCTTTGTTCATTTTCAACACTATGTCTTCAAAGGGAGGGATGGGAAGCTACACTATGGCAAAAAGGGGAATTGGAAGGAGGGGCCCTAAGTAACGATTGTGGGAAAAAATAATAACAATTAATAATTAAATTAAAAAATGTATCAATTGGGTATTGGCAGACAGCTGCCAGTACCTGAGATGGCTACCACTAGTTGGAGGAAGGAGGATTAAAGTGCAATTTGGGGGGGGGATCAGGGAGGTGGAAGGGTTGAAGAGAGATCACTACACTGTAGAAAAAAACAATAAACAACTATAAACTGTATACTGGCAGACTGTCTGCCAGTACCTAAGATGGTGTTGACCAGTAGGGGGGGGGGGGAGGTGAGGGAGGGAAGAGAGCTGTTTGGGAGGGATCAGGGAGTGGGAGGTGGGAGGGTAATCTATACTGCATCAAAAAATTACCTTGCAAGCAAACTCACCAATTTACTGCTAGGAAGGTGCACACCTGCAATTAGTGGCATTCTAATTGCCAAAAAACAATGGAAAAAACATGCATGTCTGCTATTTCTGAGCAAAGGCGGTCCCACGGAAGCTTTTACAACCATTTGTCATTTGACTGCAGTAGTTATATGTAAATCATTTTGGTGTAAAAACGTTAAAGGGACAGTTTACTCCAGAATTTGTATTGCTTAAAAAGATAGATAATCCCTTTATTACCTATTCCCCAGTTTTGCATAACCAACACGGTTATATTATTATACTTTTTACCTCTGTGATTCCCTTGTATCTAATCCTCTGCAGACTGCCCCCTTATTTCAGTTCTTTTGACAGACTTGCATTTTAGCCAATCAGTGCCCTTTCATAAGTAACAATATTATCTATATGAACTAACACCCTCTAGCTGTGGAAAACTTTCAAATGCATTGAGATAAAAGGCAGCCTTCAAGTGCTTAGAAATAAGCATATGAGCCTACCTAGGTTTAGCTTTCAACTAAGAATACAAGTAAACAAAGCAAATTTGATGATAAAAGTGAATTGGAAAGTTGTTTAAAATTGCATGCCCTATCTGAATCATATATATATATATATATATATATATATATATATATATATATATATATATATATATACGATGGAGGAAGGCACTCACTGGTCTTTTCATCCAAAAAACTTTATTTAGCGTGACGTTTCGGGGACACACTCCCCTTCCTCAGACGGTGTGTCCCCGAAACGTCACGCTAAATAAAGTTCCTTTATTTAGCGTGACGTTTCGGGGACACACTCCCCTTCCTCAGACAGTGTGTCCCCGTAACGTCACACTAAATAAAGTTTTTTTGATGAAAAGACCAGTGAGTGCCTTCCTCCATCGTCTACATTTACCTGCTCTCTATCTATATATATATATATATATATATATATATATATATATATATATATATATATATATATATAAATGAAAAAAACAAAAGCTCTATTTCTGTTTAAACGTAGTTCTAAAAAAATCTCTGTTACTTTTGGCAAGTTTTTCCTTCAAATTCCCGGTAGCGAAGGGGATAAAATGTCATGTTCTATCCAAGCTATTTAAATTGAATTTTGACTTTACTGTCCCTTTAATGAGTTAAGGATGGGTTATTGAACAATAATTTTCTCATACCTATTCTCTTCTATATTAAGGATATGCTAAACGTTCTGTCATTCAGTATCCACTAAGCGTGTGACAAGATCATCAAGAAACATCCAACTCTATTGGAATGGATGAAAATACAAGTTATAATCCTAAATGTATAGCTAATTAAAATGTATGCAAATCCTAGGATCCCAGATTCAGTTGAGTCCATTATTGCCCATGGGAATATGCCTCACACCTAGCCAACCTCACAGAGTTTAAATAGTTTCCTTAATTAGGCAAGATGCAAGATTTGTAAAATAATCACACAAGAAAAAAAAACTGTTTCAATTAATTGAACTAAATTTACCTCCCACAGAGTTTTATGGAAGAGCTAAATAGTTTATTTGACAATAAAGATCTACAAGACAGACACAACTGCAGAGCTTTCTCAAATCTCACTGCCACAGAGGGATCTTATCAGTTTGGTGACTCTCCAGCAAGTCACTTGGTTTACACACTGAGTAAGCAGCTTTTGAAAGACAGGTAAAATGATACTTTATTTTTGTAAAGTAGTAGTAATATTTTGTCTTTTGATTGATTTTGTCTATTATAAATCCCTACAGTTGCGAGACCACACGATAACTAAACAGACTACCTTGAAATGAATAATAATACTTTGCCAAACGTGGTTGGGAAAATACTATTTGTCTCTTGTGTATGAATGAATTCTTTATATTAATCGTGTATAACTCCACACAAAAAGTATTTCAATCATTTACAGTTATTTCTGAAGCATATCCTGTTCTGCACAAAGTACCTTTTCTGGCTAGACCTTGACTTCTTCATAACTTAGTTTATTTTCATTCAGAACAGAAATGACACTTTTCTCTAACAAGAATGTGTGTGAACACAATCATTAGAAAAACTTATAGAATTTGTAGACACAATAACTTTCAATGCATTGTGTTGAACTGTCAATGTTGTTTGCTCAAGGTCACATTTCTCACTGGATGTGCGCACAGCTGAATCTGAAGGCTTGATATTCTTGATGCGAGATAAACAAGAGACCAGTCACCTAGCGCTTCATATTTCGAAGGGCCGTTTTGTCTTTTCACTGGGTTCCAGAGGGAACAAACTAAAAATAAGAAGCCGAGACAAATACAATGATGGAAAATGGCATACAGTAAGTACAGTAATTATTTTATGGAAGAATTCAAATGTTATATTAAGGATGCAGAACTATCAGGATTATCAGGTGACCTTGGGTTCTGTAATATATCCTGCAGGTTTTTCTCAGCCTTAACATGTTAACATATTTCTGTTCATCAAACCCTATTTATAAATACAAACTATTGTTACTTTTAGTAAGATAGTATGTAACATACAAAATGCACGAGGTGAGAATATTAAAAAGAAAATGTACCTTTTACCTGGGTGCTATAATATATTTGTCCAGCGGGTGTCCCCACTAAGACGCAATAAGGCTGTTTTGCTTAGGCCATTTATTTTAACCCAGCATGCACTGCCAGTTGCTGATTGTCAGTGAGAAAGTTTGAAGATTTACTGTACATGCCCTATCTGCATCTGTATCTTTTGTCACAGCTTTGTATAGGCTGGCATGTAATGTGCACTTAAAGGGATGTTAAATAGTAAATACATGCTAGACATAATGATATATTCAAAGCAAAGATTTGTCTTAGAATAATATGAAAATGACAATTATTTTAGCTGTTTAAAATGTAAGTGCAAAGGTTTAGTTTCTATAAAGTACTTTAGTCTCTATAAAGTAATACGCGCCGCCATTCAGCAATGAACATTGATTAAAAAAACCCAAAATAAACTAACCACTGTAATACTTTTTGAAATATTCTCTTTTAGATAGATGGAGGATGTTTGAATGTCCTTTTAATTGAATCATACATTTAGATTAGTGCTCCAGTTATTCACTTTGACAACCAGCAACCATAAGTGCACATTGCTTTAGAATAAACGTCATGTCCCTACCATATAGCAATAGAAAACATAGTGCCATGTAAGCAAAAACAGATTATTATATAGATTTTAGACACATATCGATTTTTAATATTTTGTCCCTTTAAATTTAAAGATTAAAGATACATTCTTCTTATGCAAGAACAGCCAGGAAATATGTTTGACTATTTATGCCCTGTAAATACTCCAGCATAATTTACTATTTGCTGTATAATAACCGCTGTTGATAGAAACTACTTCAGCTTGCCTAACAAAACAACTTTATTTAGCAATTTAGCAAATTACTAAAAAGTCAAATTTTAATATAAAATATCTCCTTGTAAATACAGCAACAAACACCTTTACTATCCCTGGCATTCTAACATTGAAACATAGGGGTAGATTTAACAAGCAGCAAATGCTGTTTTCTACACCCGAAGTTTCAGGTCTGCCTGAAACGTACGTTAAGAAGCAGTGATACGATCGGGATGATAGACACCCCCTGCTTGAGAATGTGCAGGGGGCGGCATTGCACAAGCAGTTCATAAGAAATGTTTTGCAATGTTAAATGCCGACAGCATAGGCTGTCGGCATTTAGCGATGTCGGACGGACATGATTCGCTACAGCCAATCATGTCCACCCGGCACTTGTTAAATTTACCCCATAGTGTTTATTCTTCTGAAAATATAGGTTTGTTTGGTGGTATTATGCTCTAATTTGGAAATAGAAAACATTAATGACATTGTATTAGCTGTCCACCTTCTCATGTGTTTCTTAATGTTTTTAATTCATTATAATTTACATGCAATAAAACCGACATTTTTTCTATCATGATTCAGATAGAGCAAACCATTTTAAACAAGTTTTCAGTTTACTTCTTTTATCAAGTTTGCTTAATTCTCTTATCATTTGTTAAGGAAAAGCAATGTACTGCTGGGAGCTAGCTGAACACATTGGGTGAGCCAAAAAGAAGAGGCATATATGTGCGGTCATTGCTGCTCCAGAGCCTACCTAGGTATTATTTTCAACAAAGGATACCAAGAGAATTAAGCAAATACAATTATAGAAGTAAATTGGAAACTTGTTTAAAATTGCATGCTCCAGCTGAACAGTGAAGCTTTAAAGGGTCATGAAACCCACATTATTTATTTCATGATTTATTAAGAGCGTTCAATTTTAAACAAGTTTCTAATTTACTTCTTTTATCAAATTTGCTTCATTCTCTTGATATTCTTAGCTGAAAAGCATATCTAGATAGGCTTAGTAGCTGCAGATTGGTGGCTGCACATAGATGCCTCGTGTGATTGGCTCACCCATATGCATTGCTATTTCTTCAACAAAGGATATCTAAAAAATGAAGCAAATTAGTAAATAGAAGTAAATTGGAGAGTTGTTTAAAATTGTATTCTCTATCTGAATCATGAAAAAAAAATTGGGTTTAGTGTCCCTTTAATTTTGACTTTACTGTCCCTTTAAGTATTTATTTTAAATGTATCATTTTAAATATATTTTTTCAAGGCACTCTTTAACATGTTGATATCTGTCTTTCTTAGGTCATGTTTAGCTGGGATGGGCTCAATGGACGACTTGTTATAGATGGTCTGAAAACTCGTAAGGGAAATTCAACAAAAATCTTCAGTCTAGAAAAGATGTCCACTATCTCCCTTGGCGGAGCCCCATCATCAAAATCTCAGGTACTATTGCTAATTTTCTAAAATACCTTACAGAGAACACCTTAAGTATTAAGTATGATGGTTAAACTAGTTTTCTTTTACAATAATAAAATGTAAATATAGCTGCAAGCAGCGATAGAGGTGGCCATGCGCATCAACATTGCAATGGAATACAAGCAGCTAAGTCACAATATAAAGCTTTATAGAAGATTTTACAATTCTAACATTAGCAGTTGGAAAGAAAACACATTTTCGAAATTTTTGCGTTTTTCAAGATGGCTGCCCCACCATATGACCAATAATTTCATGAAGATCTAATGTAATTCTAGGTGACAATATATGGTTATACAGCAAATTTCACAGCTTTAACATAAGTGGTTGGAAAGAAAACACATTTTCGAAATTTTCGCGTAAACCAATATGGCTGCCACAGCTTGTGAGCAATTCCTTCAACATGAACAACTGTGACTCTAGGTCACAATATAAGGTTATACAGCATGTTTCACAGTTCTAACATAAGCAGTTGCAGAGAAAATAGATTTTCGAAATTTTCGCATAAAACAAAATGGCTGCCAGATCATATGATATACAGCCTCCATATTATGCACAATAATTGTCACCATAGATGTCAATAAACATGGCAAAAATAAAGCATTTTTGTGAAACGGTTTTTGTTTTATTATTAATTTAAATATATTGTTAAGCAATTTTGAACAATTCAAAATGGCTGCCAAACCACATGACGTATCAACTTCTCTTGAACAAATCTGAATGTTAGTCATAAGATAACTCTATAAACAAAATTTCAAGTCTGTCCCATAAGCGGTTTCGGAGAAGAAGATTTTTATAGTTTTTAAAAATGGCGCATACGAAACAAAATGGCCGCCAAGCTATGCAATGTATGGCTTTCAAATTGCACATACTAATACTCACTATATAGACCTCTACAATTTGCAGAAGTTTCATGAAAATTTGCAAATGTTTTATTTCACGAAGGCGACTGCGCAATGCGAATTTTAACTGCAATATTGTCTTTAAGGGTTATGACTATGTGTAATCATGTGTCTATTACACTGTAATATTGTTACATATTGTAAAACTAATGTATAAAGTGCAAAATTACGCAATTAAATGGCGATAAAAAGGTTAATGTCTCACAGCAGCCATGTTGATTATGGAAAAATCGCAATTTTACCAATATTGGTAGAGGACCTTGCAAGGAGCATACATGCAAAATTGTGCTTTATTGCACTAAGTGGTTTAAGAGAAGAGGATGTTTAAAGATTTTCGCAAAATGCAAGATGGTTGCTACATCATGTGACCAAGTCACAGTATTGAATTACGAATAATTACGATAAACATAAAACCGATATTGCTGCCGCATCATGTGACTGATTCTCTCCTAATGAGCAATTATGAATCTAGGTAACAATATAAGACTGTATAGCAAATTTCACAGTTCTTACATAAGCGGTTGCAGAGAAAATAGACTTTCGAAATTTTCGCGTAAACCAAGATGGCTGCCCAATCGTAAGATATACAGCCTCCATATTACGCACAATAGTGCTCACTATAGATGTCAATAAACATGGCAAAAATAAAGCATTTTTGTAAAACGGTTTTTGTTTTATTATTAATTTAAATATATCGTTAAGCAATTTTGAACAATTCAAAATGGCTGCCAAACCACATGACGTATCAACTTCTCTTGAACAAATCTGAATGTTAGTCATAAGATATCTCTATAAACAAAATTTCAAGTCTGTCCCATAAGCGGTTTCGGGGAAGAAGATTTTTATAGTTTTTAAAAATGGCGCATACGAAACAAAATGGCCGCCAAGCTATGCAATGTATGGCTTTCAAATTGCACATACTAATGCTCACTATAGACCTCTACAATTTGCAGAAGTTTCATGAAAATTTGCAAATGTTTTATTTCACGAAGGCGATTGTGCAATGCGAATTTTAACTGCAATATTGTCTTTAAGGGTTATGACTGTGTAATCATGTGTCTATTACACTGTAATATTGTTAAATATTGTAAAACCAATGTATAAAGTGCAAAATTACGCAATTAAATGGCGATAAAAAGGTTAATGTCTCACAGCAGCCATGTTGATTATGAAAAAATCGCAGTTTGAACAAACTTGGTAGAGGACCTTGCAAGGAGCATATGTGCAAAATTGCGTGTCATTGCACTAAGTGGTTTAGGAGAAGAAGATGTTTGAATATTTTCGCAAAATGCAAGATGGCTGCCACATCATGTGACCAAGGCACTTCTCTTGAGCAATAGCAATTTCAGGTCATAGTAGCACTAAGCACAGCGAGTTTCAAAGTTGTAACATAAGCAGTTCCAGAGCTAAAGATTTTTAAGCGTTTGTCGAAATTTGGCGCAAAAAGCAATATGGCTGCCAGAGCATGTGACCTATGAGTTAAATTTTGCATGAGATGTAGCACAGCAATAGGCTGTACCAGCATATCTGATTTTAATAGCTTTGCAAAAACAGTTAAGCAGTTATGGGCAATTGAATACAAAGCTTGGCGGAATAAAAAGAATAATAATAATAATAATAAATATAGCTGCAAGCAGCGATAGAGGTGGCCATGCGCATCGACATTGCAATGGCATACAAGCAGCTAAGTCACAATATAAAGCTTTATAGAAGTTTTTACAATTCTAACATTAGCAGTTGGAAAGAAAACACATTTTCCAAATGTTTGCGTTTTTCAAGATGGCTGACCCACCAAATAATTAATACTTTCATCACGATCAGATGTAACTCTAGGTGACAATATATGGTTATACAGCAAATTTCACAGCTTTAACATAAGCGGTTGGAAAGAAAACACATTTTCGAAATTTTCTCGTAAACCAATATGGCTGCCACAGCTTGTGACCAATTCCTTCAACATGAATAACTGTGACTCTAGGTCACAATATAAGGTTATATAGCAAGTTTCACAGTTCTAACATAAGCAGTTGCAGAGAAAATAGATTTTCGAAATATTCGCATAAAACAAAATGGCTGCCAGATCTTATGATATACAGCCTCCATATTATGCACACTAATTGTCACCATAGATCTCAATAAACATGGCAAAAATAAAGCATTTTTGTAAAACGGTTTTTGTTTTATTATTAATTTAAAAATATCGTTAAGCGTTTTTGAACAATTCAAAATGGCTGCCAAACCACATGACATATCAACTTCTCTTGAACAAATCTGAATGTTAGTCATAAGATACATCTGTAAACAAAATTTCAAGTCTGTGCCATAAGCGGTTTCGGAGAAGAAGATTTTTGTAGTTTTTAAAAAACGCGCATACGAAACAAAATGGCCGCCAAGCTATGCATTGTATGGCTTTCAAATTGCACATACTAATGCTCACTATAGACCTCTACAATTTGCAGAAGTTTTATGAAAATTTGCAAATGTTTTATTTCACGAAGGCGACTGCGCAGTTCAAATTTTTACTGCAATATTGCCTTTAGGGGTCATGACTATGTGTACTCATGTGTCTGCTACACTGTAATATAGTTAAATAGTGTAAACAAAATGCATAAAGTGCAAATTTACGCAATTAAACAGCGATAAAAAGGCGAATGGCTCATAGCAGCCATGTTGATTATGGAAAATTCGCAGTTTGAACAAACTTGGTAGAGGACCTTGCAAGGAGCACATGTGCAAAATTGCACTTCATTGCACTTAGCGGTTGCAGAGAAGAAGATGTTTAAAGATTTTCGCACAATTCAAAATGGCAGCTAGGTCATGTGACTAAATCACTTCTCTTGAACAAACTTTATTCTTGGTCAGTACAGCAGTACACACAGCAAGTTTCACAGCTGTAACATAAGCGGTTCTGGAGAAGAAGATTTTCAAGCGGTTGTCGAAATTTGTCGCAAAAAGCAATATGGCTGCTAGATCACATGACCTATGAGATTTATGTTGCATAGGATTATGCACAGCATAGATTTTTAGCATTCTGCCAAGTTTCATGAGTTTTAGAGTTATGCTATTGTTTTTATAAGCACTTGAATAAGTGGCGGAATAATAATAATAAAAAAATAATAATAATAATAATCTTGACAATAACAATAGGTTGTCCTGCAACTTCGTTGCATGGCCACCTAATAATAATAATCCGAACAATAACAATAGGTTGTCCTGCAACTTTGTTGCTGGCCACCTAAATACTGACGTGTTTCTATTTTTACAGCAGTGTTTTATAGTCGTCCTATGCCAACTTAAAGAGATTTAGTTATGCTAAAAATGTTATTAGTTCATGCATATAAATAAGCTCTGACGTATAACTGCTAGGGGCATTGCTAGGTTCTTAAAAGATTTAGGACAAAGACATCATTAATTTGCCTCTAACCAAATTCCACTGTCACTGGTCCCTCTTCATGCAGGGCTTGTAAGGGAAACTATCTGAAGTCCCATAAACTGAGATTATTTGTATCGCATGCAGTTGCTGGCAGTTGTATACTATGCTATTCTCCTTACAAAACAAAGTTACATGATCCACAGTTGTAACTGATGATCATTAAGTGCTTGAAGGGAAAACTGGCTATACATAAAAATAACATAAATTGTGACAAGTCTGACGTAATTTAGTAGTAACCCAGCAATGCATGTGGGGAATTTGCTTCAAACATATCTAAAAAATAATAACAGTGAGCTGTTTATGGTTTTTAAATATTACAAATTGCTCACAAACCTTTTTCAGAGTGTTCGCAATTTTTGCGTAAGGCGATAAAGAAAGGTATCTCTGCTCTTGGTTGTATGGAAAGGCACTGAAAGGACTTACATTTTTGGGAAGCTGTAGTTATGTTTCTCCCACATATGGTTCTAAATACATCTGTATACTTTTATTAATAAAAATGAGTCATTTTTATTTCATATGTTTCTATTTTTGTCTAGGGTATACCAAAGAAAAGCTTTGCTGGCTGCATGAAAAATGTAAAAATAAATGGCGCCATATTGGGAAGTCCATCGCAAAGCACTGGCGTCACCCCGTGCTATGAAGGATCTTTTGAAACAGGAGTATTTTTTGCTCAGGAGGCCGGACATATTGTTATAGGTAAACAGCCTGTCTGGTGATCTGGTTAGACTGTGTGCACATTCTTTCCCACATTAACAACTCACTATATGTTGATGGTTTCAGATAAACATTTTACTTCGGGACTGGATTTTGAATTGGTTATGGATATTCGACCACAAAGCCTGACAAGTGTCCTGCTATACACTGGCATTGTCACTGGAAATCAGATGAGCCTTTATATGGATGCTGGGAAGGTAAATGAAGATCATATTGTGATCAAACAGCTTTCATTCTTTGCATTCTTACATAATACATGCAACTACAACATATAATGCAAAAATAACATTATTTTCTAGAAGCCTAAAAAAGATTTTAAGAGAAGAAAAGTTAAATAATGTATTGACTATATTTTGTTTGGATATAGCCATTGAATTCTTATACCAACACGGTTATATTAATATACTTTTTACCTCTGTGATAACCTTGAATCTAAACCTCTGCAGACTGCCTCCTTATTTCAGTGCTATTTACAGACTTGCCTTTTAGCTAATTAGTGCTGGCTCATGAATAACTACATGGGCGTGAGCACAATGTTATCTATATGACACACATGGACGAGCAGTGTCTTGCTGTGAAAAGCTATAATAATGCTCTGAGAAAAAGGTGGCCTGCAGGGGCTTAAAACAGGCAGAAATGTATAGATTTAAATGTTATAAAGTATATTAATATAAATGTTGGTTGTGCAAAGCTGGGGAATGGGTTTTAAAGGTATCTATCTTTTTAAACAATAACAATTTTGGAGTAGACTGTCCCTCTAAAATGCTAAAAAGGGACTATAAGAGTGAATGAATATTCCACTCTGATTAAATAATTTTGTCATATTCTTTAAAGCCTTTTATAAAAGTATTCAACAATCTACAGCTGGTGCAATCTCCTCAGTCTCCCCTTTCAGTCTCCCCCTCTCCCTCTTTTTCTCTCCCTTCTTTCTCCTTCTGTCTACCTCACTCTAACTTGGTTTATCTAATTCATTATCTCACTCTCCCTCCTACTCTGTCTTTCTCTGCCTGTTCTCTCTCCCCTCTTTGTGCTCTCTCTTCTCTGCATTCTTCCTGTCACTCATTTCCTTCTTTATCACTCCCCCTCCCCATCACGCTCTCTTGCCATGTCTCAGGAAACTTGTTTTTCTAATGTGATCCCCCATGTGAAAAAGTTGGGTCCCTTCTGTTTGATAAATAAGCTTCAGAGAAGAGTGTAGAAAACTAGCGCTGCAGAATCTGTTGGCGCTCTACAAATAAATGATAATAATAATAATTGTCCCTTGCTCTTGCTTTACTTGATTGTTTTCTTCCAGTTAACTCTTTCTGTGAACACCGGTGACAAAGAGAACCTGGCCTCAGTTACATCTCTAAAATCCTTATGTGATGGCATGTGGCATACAGTAACAGGTAATAAAGCACCTAGTTTGTAACAAATACTAGAGCAAGTCCTTGTCATTGTGGTACATATGAACAATGATAAAGATACTTAGGCCCCAATTTATCAAAGTCTGGCGAACCTGATACGACAGTGCGGATCAGGTCCGCCAGACCTTGCTGAATACGCTCGCCGTATTCAGCATTGCACCATCAGCTCACAAGAGCTGCTGGTGCAACGCCGCCCCCTGCAGACTTGCGGGCCAATGGGCCGCCAGCAGGGGGTGTCAATCAACCCGATCGTACTCGGCTTCATAACTGCTGTTTCTGGCGAGCCTTCAGGCTCGCCAGAAACACGGGCATCAAGCTCCATTCGGAGCTTGATAAATATGCCCCTTAGAATACTGCATCACAATCAGAAATGTTAGATGTTCGCTTCACAGATAATACACATTTGAAAAAAACCTACGGGAAAAAACAAGCTGCAACACCACATCTTGCAAATTGTGCAATTCCAAAGGGTTTGTACCCGTTTCTAGTCACAGCTGTGAGTTGTAAACGGCTCACCATTCTAAGCAATGCAGCAATAACTGCCCTAACTGTCCGCTATTTGGCGCATAAAAGTGAGCTCCACTGTCAATGATACTCGCATCACAAAAAACACCTTTAAAACATTCCAAAACAAGCAAATTAAAAATGTGATGATCTCGTCAGTTATGAAATATGAAAACACAACCGCAAAATGAAATACTTCTTTATTGAGCCTAAGGTTTGGTAAAAACGCACAATTCTAGAAAGCTCTGCAACACCTATGAGTGACAGTTTTTACTAAAATTTGATGCAAATGCCACTAAAAAATTACTAATATGCCAGCACATTTTTATAGGTGAAATGTTAATAAAAGGATATTAATTTAAAAATGTCAGGAAAAAAAAATAAGAGGAAATATTCAAATGCTTCCTCAAATAATTTATCTTATTAAAGCAACATACTCTAAGTGCTATAGATAACGAGCAGACTTTGCATAAAACAAATCACCTTATTGGACACACTCAAGGCCAACGCCGTAAGTACGGGAGATTGGGATGACGAAACTATATTACCCACAAGCCACTTGGAGTGCAACTTGTAGTGGTTGGATTATAACTGCACATATTTAGATATTAAAGAAAGACAGTAATCCTCAAAATAGTATGGAATATAACACAAATATATATTTATTGCAAAAACATAAAAAAATACATTGGTGCCAAAACATGGAACGGTCTATGACTATAGAAAGTCAGACGTCAGACTTTCTACTGTTATAGGCTTTTCCATGTTTTTGCACATAGGTCATTTTTAATGTTTTTATTGAGATATATATATATATATATATATATATATGTTTTATGTTTTATATACCACACTATTTTAAGGACCACTGTCTTTCTTTAATTTCTATTTGTTTGCGTAAGAGCTTGTTATAAACCACAATGCCACCTTTATAGAAATCAGAGAGGGGAAAATAAGTTGCGCACAAGTTTTCAGAAAACACTCAGAGAATAGTATATTTTACTGAACACCAGTCAGTATTTATAGGTGCATCGGATATGAATAGGATTGCCAGTATCTAATATTTAACTGGACAGGCCAGTATTTTAGCAGGCTGTTAAGTAAAATCTTTACAAAAAAAATGGATAAAAAGGGGATGGGGCCTAATGTAGAGATTTGGGAATGGGCCATTATGCAGCCCACCTACCACTTTTGCCCAATCACTGGTCTATAGGTTGTCCAGTATTTTTGTGGTGGGTGACTGGCAATGCTAGATATGGAAAATATTTTGAGCCCACTCTTCTGCTACTTGTAAGGTGTGACGTTCCTCATTTGGTCATTTTCTTTTTACAGTGACCAAGAAGCAAAATGCTGTACAATTAAAAGTTGACAATGAGTCACAAGAAGCTGTTGGACCAACTTCTGTGCTGAATGTCACTACTGCAGCACCACTGTTTATTGGAGGAATTCCAGGTAACATTATAATACTTTATACTTATTTTAAATATTGCGCTCTAATTAGAGTGTTGTTGTTGAGATGTGTTTCTGTCATATAATGTAATTAAACTAATTGCCAGTAGAGATTTGGATGTTTTTGCTCATACATAAAATGGACACATCATCTATCGCAAAATAGTAGAATCCCTTGTTTTGTTACACCCTCCCTATCAAACCTGTGACTCTCTATGTATTCTACAGAGTGTGTAAAATTAGTAGAACATTAAAGGAACTGAAAACCAAGATTTGACATATAAAATATCTCTTTTAAACAAATATTATGTATGTGTTTTTAATAGAAATAATTTAAATACTTATGTTCTTGACTTAGAAGAAAATATATTCTTTATTTTTTTAACCCCTTAAGGGCCGGTTACTTTAGATAAAAACTTGCTCAATGTACCAGAAGAAATATTAGCATTTTTGCTATCACTCCATATAAACAGAAATAGAGCCTTGTTGTTGTTTTTTTTATTTACCTATCAAAACTATATATATATTTTTATTAGACAAACCAAGGTATTGATCTAGGCCCATTTTGGTATCAGTTTCGCCACGAAATGCGACCATATTAAAAAAAATTGTTAACTTTTTCACAAACTTTGGGTTTCTCATTTAAATTATTTACATATGCATGCAGTCATACCACAAATGGTTGTAAAAGCTTCTCTGGTATCCCCTTTGTCTAGAAATAGCAGACATACATGGCTTTGCCATTGTTCTTTTGGCAATTAGAAGCTGCTAACTGCAGCTGCGCACCACAGTTGAAAATCCTGACAGTGAAGGGATTAATCAGTTAGCTTGTAAGGATATTTTTTGTTGTTGTGTAGAGATTACCCTCCCACCCCCTGATCCCTACATGATCCCTCTCGAACAGCTCTCTTCCCTCCCCCCCCTCTGTCAGAGTGTCACTGTCTGTATCAGCAATCTGCCTACATACGGTAAAGGAAGAACAATAAGTCCTTCTGCCCCTGGCTGCATTCTCCTCTGTCAAAGCTGACAGGGAGGACCGCAGCATGAACCAGAAGGATACATGTGTATATGTATATATATATATATATATATATATATATATATATATATATATATATATATATATATATATATATATATATAAATATATATATATACACACATATATAAAGCTATAAATATATATTTAACTTTAAAAATAAAATTTTCTTGTAAGTAAAGAACATAGGTATGTAAAGTATTTTTTTAACACAACTTTGGCTTTAGAGCAGTTGTTTTAGCACAACTTCAGGTTAGCTCGCAAGCGAAATCCAGAAATGGCTTTTCTAGCATGCCCCATAGAAGTCTATAGGGAACGGAAAATAGCTCTGTCAACCTCCAGATGTTAGCGCTCCTGAGTCTTTCACTTGTGTGCTAACTTTTACTTTCAACCTGTAATATGAGAGTAAGGATAGGAGTGCTATTTATTTAACAAACAGTACTAATATTTATTTAATCTAGGCCACTGCTGGCTAGGGAATTTTTCTCTTGATACTGTGGGATCTTAAAGGGGACTACAGGGAAGTCACTGAGGGCCTCATGAAGCCTTAGGTTATCTCTTCCATGTACAGCCGTGTTCTAATGACTGGAGCAGCCATTCTCTAACTTGGATATCCAGCTGACATTTTCTCAGTTTTAAATGTTTTATGAATGTTTTAAACATAAAGTAAAAAATAAATGAACTTTGTTTTCAGCTATTGCAAACTTGCCTTTAGCCATTTTTTGTCACTTGAACTTAAAGGCATTACATTTATGTTCATTACAGCTGTCTGCTTTATAACTTGAATAAAGCAATGAAAGTTGCAAAAAAAAGGATTGCAATGTTGTGCGCTTCATGAACCATTCAATAATGCAGAGTTCTTATTGTTCAATAACATTATTCTATCTTTGTTTGCCTGTTACAGCTGCCCTGGAAACACCATGGCTCCCTGTGAAGAACTCCTTTGCTGGCTGCATGAGGAACATAAAAGTCAATAGGAATCTTCTATCCCTCAGTAAAGTTTCTGAGATCCATGGTGCTATCAGCTTAAGCAGATGTCCTGCCGCTTAGCTGACATGTAAAAGTCACGTATACATTAAAAGGATGAGCACATTGATGTGCATCTAAGGACTACTGCTGTGCAGACGTGTTGCTGTCTGAGAACTGGCAATTGTCTTCTTCTAAATTGTACAAATTAACATTTTTTTAAATGAAGATTCTGCACATTTTATCTGAATAAATGGGCTACTGTTTTTTTCTGGTTTATTTAACAACACATTTATGTCTAACAAATAAAGCCCTTAAAGAACGTGACCACCTCATTTGTTGGATTTTTTTATATTAAGCTAAGAAAATAATGAAAGTAAAAACATAATACTCTTTAATACTCATAATTGGAGATTCCAGAAACCTTATTAGGGGGGTAGAGACATAGTTATGGGTGTTCCATATGCAGGGTTAGGGCAGGGGGAGGTGGTCAAGGGATGTAGTTTAGCAGTTGTTCAGTGTGGTCTGCCTTAAAGGTTATGGACATATGCCTCTATTAAATAGGCAATTATCAAAAATCTCTCCTCATGGAAATCAAAAAAATGTACACAGTTGGGTCACATTTAACATAATTAAAATGAATATCCATTGGATGTTATATATTTTACAAACAATACCCATTTGTCTTCCTACCAACTATATTTCATATGTACAAAAAACAAATGGTGATTTTGTGTGGGACAGAGGACATCCTAGAATTAACAGATGGGTTATTCAACTTCCTAGAATACAAAGAAGTCTGCAGGTACCACATTTCGAGACCTATAGAGATGCAATTTTTTAGCATAATTCTAGACTTGTATACTCAGTATGACCACAAATTATGGGTTCTATTGGAATGCAATTTGTGCAATGAAGACAATTTAGGCAGATGGTTTTGGCATCCGTCACCTAAAAACTTTTATTCTATGATTACTAATCCCATAATAAAAGAAACTTTTTTGGTGTGGAAACAAGTGATTAATAAAAATCCAAATATCTCATTGAGGCCATTACTACTAATTTTCATTAGGCACACTAGTACGTACTCGAAACTTTGGAATTATTAGCAGGGATATTTCAGTATTTTCTCTTAAAGGGACAGTAAACCAGAATTTTTGTTGTTTAAAATGGTAGATAATCCCTTTATTACCCATTCCCCAATTTTGCATAACCAACACAGTTATAATAATATACTTTTTACCTCTGTGATTACCTTGTATCTATGGCTCTGCAAACTGCCCCCTTATTTCAGTTCTTTTTACAGACTTGCATTTTTAGCCAATCAGTGCTTGCTCTTAGGAGCTTCACGTGCCTCAATGTTATCTATAGGAAACACATGAACTAACGCCCTCTAGTGGTTAAAAACTGTCAAAATGCATTCACATTAGAGGTGGCCTTCAAGGTCTAAGAAATTAGCATATATACCTCCTAGATTTAGCTTTCAACTAAGAATATCAAGAGAACAAAGCAAAATTGGTAATAAAAGTAAATTGGAAAGTTGTTTAAAATGACATGCCCTATTTAAATCATGAAAGGTTTTTTTTTTTTTTACTTGACTGTCCCTTTAAGGATGGAAATTCCCTCCTTTAACCTTCTGAATTAGAAGAAAAAGGATATACATGGGCTAAGAACTCATTTATGTATCAAAGGTTATATAGCTATTTAAACATACATATTAATTAAAAAAAATTTGGTTAGTGACTAACTTTGAAAAACTTTGTTCTTCGAATTAGCCAATTCATCATACCTTGTCTTTAATTTATACAATACTTTATCAATGTCCCCTGTTTGATTTACCTCAGTGCATGGAAATCTGCAAAAGAGATTAATAATCATTCCGCCTCAACAGTGTACATCTATATTTCAGTTTGGGATGCTGTCTGCAGCATCGGCATCTATGATTGAAATTAATTATAAATGATTACATAGGGCTCATTTCCATTGAGCCGTAATTCGGTTTGCGTGTGCTCGCAAACCGATAAATATGCTGTTGGAAGCAATTTCGTTTATCGACTGTTTTTAATGGTGCGTTATATCTCAATATTGGCAGCCGGACTCCGGCTGCCGAAAAAAACTTTGCGTCCCATATAAAGTAACAGAAGCCGTTAATCGATCAATTATACTAGGTTTCCAATGAAAGTACACTGTCGGGGGCTGTCGATACATTGAGAAATATTACACCCAGCTCAACTAGGTGTAAAGGAGGAAAAAAGGAGCTTTTTGAGACCTGTTTCTCATTGAAATTGTCAAATTCTGCAAACTTTTATGAGTGTTTTAATGTAGAAATAAGATTATATATGCTATATGTATAGGAATAATTGCATCTATGTTTTCATTGAAAAAACAATATGTATGTACATAGAAAAATAGATGCAAGCATATATCTACCTATTCCAAATGCAACCTTTGCCCAGGGATGCTATATATATTCTCAATACATATATAAATATAATTATATCTAATAATAATCTTCGCCTACATGTATGATAATTGTAATATACAGGGAGTGCAGAATTATTAGGCAAATGAGTATTTTGACCACATCATCCTCTTTATGCATGTTGTCTTACTCCAAGCTGTATAGGCTCGAAAGCCTACTACCAATTAAGCATATTAGGTGATGTGCATCTCTGTAATGAGAAGGGGTGTGGTCTAATGACATCAACACCCTATATCAGGTGTGCATAATTATTAGGCAACTTCCTTTCCTTTGGCAAAATGGGTCAAAAGAAGGACTTGACAGGCTCAGAAAAGTCAAAAATAGTGAGATATCTTGCAGAGGGATGCAGCACTCTTAAAATTGCAAAGCTTCTGAAGCGTGATCATCGAACAATCAAGCGTTTCATTCAAAATAGTCAACAGGGTCGCAAGAAGTGTGTGGAAAAACCAAGGCGCAAAATAACTGCCCATGAACTGAGAAAAGTCAAGCGTGCAGCTGCCAAGATGCCACTTGCCACCAGTTTGGCCATATTTCAGAGCTGCAACATCACTGGAGTGCCCAAAAGCACAAGGTGTGCAATACTCAGAGACATGGCCAAGGTAAGAAAGGCTGAAAGACGACCACCACTGAACAAGACACACAAGCTGAAACGTCAAGACTGGGCCAAGAAATATCTCAAGACTGATTTTTCTAAGGTTTTATGGACTGATGAAATGAGAGTGAGTCTTGATGGGCCAGATGGATGGGCCCGTGGCTGGATTGGTAAAGGGCAGAGAGCTCCAGTCCGACTCAGACGCCAGCAAGGTGGAGGTGGAGTACTGGTTTGGGCTGGTATCATCAAAGATGAGCTTGTGGGGCCTTTTCGGGTTGAGGGTGGAGTCAAGCTCAACTCCCAGTCCTACTGCCAGTTTCTGGAAGACACCTTCTTCAAGCAGTGGTACAGGAAGAAGTCTGCATCCTTCAAGAAAAACATGATTTTCATGCAGGACAATTCTCCATCACACACGTCCAAGTACTCCACAGCGTGGCTGGCAAGAAAGGGTATAAAAGAAGAAAATCTAATGACATGGCCTCCTTGTTCACCTGATCTGAACCCCATTGAGAACCTGTGGTCCATCACCAAATATGAGATTTACAAGGAGGGAAAACAGTACACCTCTCTGAACAGTGTCTGGGAGGCTGTGGTTGCTGCTGCACGCAATGTTGATGGTGAACAGATCAAAACACTGACAGAATCCATGGATGGCAGGCTTTTGAGTGTCCTTGCAAAGAAAGGTGGCTATATTGGTCACTGATTTGTTTTTGTTTTGTTTTTGAATGTCAGAAATGTATATTTGTGAATGTTGAGATGTTATATTGGTTTCACTGGTAAAAATAAATAATTGAAATGGGTATATATTTGTTTTTTGTTAAGTTGCCTAATAATTATGCACAGTAATAGTCACCTGCACACACAGATATCCCCCTAAAATAGCTATAACTAAAAACAAACTAAAAACTACTTCCAAAACTATTCAGCTTTGATATTAATGAGTTTTTTGGGTTCATTGAGAACATGGTTGTTGTTCAATAATAACATTAATCCTCAAAAATACAACTTGCCTAATAATTCTGCACTCCCTGTATATATTTGACATATACAAATCATATAATTACAATAATTACTTTTAAAATGTTACGATAAAGGCTGATATATTTAAATTGAAAAATATTCTAACTACATTCAGGGGCCGATTTAACATTGTGCGAGCTGACATGATCCGATATTGCGGATCATGTCCGCTGCACATCGATAAATGCCGACTGTATACGCTCTGGGCATTTATCATTGCACCAGCAGTTTTGCAGATGCCAGCAGGGGGTGTCAATCAACCCGATCATATTCGATCTGGTTGATTTCCGGCGATGTCTGTCCGCCGTTTCAGAGCAGGCAGACAGGTTATGGAGCAGCTGTCTTTTGTGTTTCATACATATATGTTGAAATTATAGTTTATATAAAAAATAATTATGAGTAAGTATATACTTACAAACTGCTCATTAAATTAAGGATTAGATGAGATGAACATAAGCCCTCCCCCTCCATGTTATTCATTGCAATCACCAGTTTCACTTATGTTAACCAGCAACACACAGCTATAAAAAAACACCACACCTAGCCTAACCTCAGAACAGATATTTCAAAATGCAGGGTGAGAGAGAAGTTGAGAATGGTGACGGTAGACAGTGTAGGCCTGACATCCCCAGAGTGAGGCTGGATATAGAAACCCTGAATGAGCAGCAGGTGTTTGAAAGTTTCTGGCTCACCAGGGAGCAAATATATCAGTTATATGCCCTGTTGAAAGACAGGGTGCAAAGCCAGGGCTATTCAAGCAGGACTGTCCCTGGACTGACCAAACTACTAGGCGCACTCCATTTTTTGGCTTCTGGATCATTTCAGGTGACAGAGGGCATTGTAACTGGGGTGCATAAGTCCACTTTTTAAAAGCATTTCTCACAAGTGCTTGATGGACTTTATGACATATGCAGGAATTTTGTTTTCTCCCACATCACCCAGAGGTTGGCGTGATGTTGAGAGGGACTTTTTTCTTTTAGGTGGCATATCCAATGTCCTTGAGGTCATTGATTGCACTCACATTGGCCTAAGACCCCATGTGCGCAGGGAGATAATATTCAATAATCGCAAGCACTTTCATTCCTTAAATGTGCAGATTATATGTGATGCAAACATGAGCATATTAAATGTTGTGGCAGGGTTCTCCGGAAGTAGCCATGATGCCTACATCCTGAGGAATTCTGGTGTGTGGAGATTGTTTGAGACAAATCAAATGCCTGAAGGACATCTCCTCAGTAAGTGTTTATGAATATATTATGATGCCTTCATGTGTCCAATGTTTTGTCATTTTTCCGTTTCATTGTTTTATTATCCTTTATGTATGTTTCTAAGGGGGTGTAATTGTTTAAATAAATAAAATGTTAATCATTTCAAAAGATCAATAGTAACTATGTCATAGTAAGCCATATGCATAAAATTATTTTATGTCATAGATTGCTTTATTGAAAGATTTGTTCTCACTAACGTTCGTTAGTGAGAGGTGGTGAACAACTCTGCATGAATATAGTTCAGATCATCGTTATATTCTGACAAATATGACCCTTGTCTCTATATTAGTTGGTACATATCCTTAGAACACATCTCTAGAATGTACTGTATCTAGATATAATCCCAATTTTACCCATACCCTTATTAGTATCTGTCACGGATACCAGGCTGCAAGGGTTAAACCCCTACCCCCTATAACCTTCCCCCTGTTGTTATTTAGTCTAGGTGTGAAGTGTTTTTCTGTTAATTGTATGAGTCATCCATTTGTCCTTTTGTAAGTCAGGATGTGATTAGAATCTGTTTAACTAACCATTGTCCGATGTTTGTCTCATTGTATAATATTTGTTTCTATTTGTGTATACAAAGAGAGAAGTGCTCTACCAGGAACGAACAACAGCTCAGTGGCTTGTTCTATGGCGATTTACCACCCGGAAGCAGCCTCTTTTAGACCAGTGTGCTTTTCACAGAAGAAAACTTTCCTGAAGTATATCAGTCTGATCCCGCCAAGTAAGGTCAGTCCAGCCCCGAAATACCAGGCAATTCTCCTCTGAACAAGGAACATGACAACCCCAGACGATCGTTTCAGCCTCCTTCTATTTGTGTAGTCACTAAATCCCCATGTGTTGGAAATGTATAAAAGCTGTGTTTTCTGTGCAATAAACCAGTTCTTGTTTCACCTGAAGGCTAGTCTGTCTAGTTATTTGGGTGAGCTCCAGCTAAAATCACTTTCCTGGGCTACATAGCAGCCTGTTCCAGGCAAAGGAAGGACCCTCTGGCAGAGCTACTCAGTCGGGGTAGCTGGAGTCTGCCACAGGGTGGGACCCTGAGTACTGGTGCTGTCGGGCATCAGGGGTGGCGACAGGCTGTGGTCACTTGCTAGCTACATAGCTGCAGTCGGCAGGGAGGAAGCAGGACCCCTATTGGCGGAGCTACCCAGTCGGGGTAGCCGGGGGTATCCATCACATTGGCTGGCAGTGGTGGGATCTGCTTCTTCCACGCGGTTCCTGCTGACAGAGGAGAAGTGCCACAGTAACTGGTAACCATGGAGGCTGAGTTCCGATGGAGAATGTCAGAGGCGCTCGCCCCACTGTACGGTCCTGGTTTTGCACAGAACGAGAGGGAAGAGAGGAACTTTTTCCGTCAGCGACTCTGGAGGAAGGCTCTCCAACAGGAGCGGGACTGTTTTGGAAAGGTCCTCCCCACTGATACGGAAAGGTACTGGCTCCAGCTAGATTTCTGAATGCCTTTCCTGGGAGAGCAGCCCAGGGATGAACAGCTGATTGCCTTACATGGACTGGTCCAGACAGAGATGGTGCTGGAGGATGGCTACCAAGCCCTCCTGTGGTATGCTATGCATGTGCGGTCATGGCTGGAGGAGGTCTACCCAACAGAGGGCTTTGGCTTTGGCGGCACTGGATTACTATTTGAAAAGATGCTAAAGGACCCCGACTTTGGGGATAAGACTGACGAAAGACTGGCTGAAATTTGCGGATACCGAGAGAGACTGTTGGATCTTTCAGGAGTGCCTTGGCTTGAAGCTGATCTGAATTTTATGATTGCCCAGGAATGGGAACTGGAAGGGGCATATGCAGAGCTGCTGGATCCCGATCAGCAATCTGGCTCCGAGCTTATGGTCTTGGACCAGGGGGCCACCCTAGCAGAAGCGCTGGCAACAGGGCAGAGAGCCGCCAGCCTCTGTCCAGCACCTGCAACAGCTCCAGGAAACCAGGGAGAGGAGGAAGTCGTCCTCCCTCCCTTTACACAGAACCCCTTGCAGGGAGAGATGGATGTCAATAACTCTCCTCAGCAGCAGAACCCCTTCCCGGGAGAGGAGACAGTCGGTCTCTCTCCCCAGCGGCAGAGCCATCCCCTGGGAGCGGAGGTAGTCGTTCTCCCTCCCCGTAAGCAGAACCCCTTCCCGGGAGAGGAGACAGTTGATCTCTCTCCCCAGTGGCAGAGCCAGGAGCCGGGAGAGGAGACAATCAGTCTCTCTCCCCAGCGGCAGAGCAATCCCCTGGGAGCAGAGGTAGTCGTCCTCCCTCCCCATAAACAGAACCCCTTCCTGGGAGAGGAGACAGCCGGTCTCTCTCCCCAGTGGCAAAGCCATCCCCTGGGAGTGGAGGTAGTCATCCTCCCTCCCCGTAAACAGAACCCCTTCCCAGGAGAGGAGACAGTCGGTCTCTCTCCCCAGCGGCAGAGCCAGGAGCCGAGAGAGGAGACAGTCGGTCTCTCTCCCCAGCAGCAGAGCCATCCCCTGGGAGCAGAGGTAGACGTCCTCCCTCCCCGTAAACAGAACCCCTTCCTGGGAGAGGAGACAGTCGGTCTCTCTCCCCAGCGGCAGAGCCAGGAGCCAGGAGAGGAGACAGTTGGTCTCTCTCCCCAGGGGCAGAGCCATCCCCTGGGAGCGAAGGTAGTCATCCTCCCTCCCCATAAGCAGAACCCCTTTCTGGGAGAGGAGACAGTCGGTCTCTCTCTCCAGTGGCAGATCCAGCCTTCGGGAGCAGAGGTAGTCATCCTCCCTCCCCTTACAGAGAAGCCCTTGCAGGGAGAGACGGGTATCGATATCTCTCCCCAGCGGCCAAATCCCTTTCTTGGAGAGGAGACAGTTGGTCTCTCTCCCCAGTGGCAGCACAGTTTCCCATGGAGAGGAGGTAGCAGACCTCCCTCACCAGTGGTAGATCTCCTTCTCGGGAGAAGAGACAGATGGACTCTCCCCTCAGTAGCTTGGCAGGGTCTCTACCCTTTTCTTGTCCCGGAGTATTTCTCACAGGGGGAAGGTGTTGCATTGGGCAAGGAGGATAAAAGTGTTTACAGTTGGTGCCACATGTTTGGGCACCCGAGCTTTACCTGCCCCACCAAGGAGCAACCTCCCCTTCTGGTCTGGGGTGGGAATACAGCTGGGAAACCGGAACTAGCTTTGTTTGTGGGTGGGTCACAGAGTGTCACAGAGAGAGGCAGTGTGGCCATAGAACTTAAGGACATTGGAACTTGTGGGACAGCAATTGTTTTGGAGCCAGCCTTAGAAAACTTGTTCGGGACGTTGCCTTATGTGACTATCCCTGTGCCCAGGGCGCAGGGTATAAACGTCAGCAGGAATCCCCCCCAGGATGCCCCAAGCTCAGGAGAGATGGTATAACCTCTCCCAGCAACCGAGAAGTGGAGGGACACTGTCAGACAGCCCCAGGCCAACCCGTTAAGGGTCTAGCCGGGTCTGCCGAACTGGAGGGGGGGGAGATGTCATGGATACTAGGCTGCAAAGGTTAAACCCCTACCCCCTATAACCTTCCCCCTGTTGTTATTTAGTCTAGGTGTGAAGTGTTTTTCTGTTAATTGTATGAGTCATCCATTTGTCCTTTTGTAAGTCAGGATGTGATTAGAATCTGTTTAACTAACCATTGTCCGATGTTTGTCTCATTGTATAATATTTGTTTCTATTTGTGTAGTCACTAAATCCCCATGTGTTGGAAATGTATAAAAGCTGTGATTTCTGTGCAATAAACCAGTTCTTGTTTCACCTGAAGGCTAGTCTGTCTAGTTATTTGGGTGAGCTCCAGCTAAAAGCACTTTCCTGGGCTACATAGCAGCCTGTTCCAGGCAAAGGAAGGACCCTCTGGCAGAGCTACTCAGTCGGGGTAGCTGGAGTCTGCCACAGGGTGGGATCCTGAGTACTGGTGCTGTCGGGCATCAGGGGTGGCTACAGGCTGTGGTCACTTGCTAGCTACATAGCTGCAGTTGGCAGGGAGGAAGCAGGACCCTTATTGGCAGAGCTACCCAGTCGGGGTAGCCGGGGGTATCCGTCACAGTATCTCTTGATGTGTTCACTGACTGTACTGGTTAGCACAGAATTGATGTACAATATTTTGTTTTTATTATGCTTATGTCTCACACCTTGATATTTATGGGCTGTTCTTCTCTGATTGGGGTGGGGTTAACACCTGTTATATACACTGTTTGTTTCTCACAATTTCACTTAGAGGCTGAATTATCAAGCCGTCAACTATGCTGTATTCGCCGGCACCAATACGCTCCCCTAACATCGCGGCCGCGGACCTGAATATGATCTGCATATTTATAAAAAAAAGCCAGCAAAAAGCCTTGCACCAAGTATGGGGCGATGAGCAGCGAGCTGTTGTTAACTAACAGTCATCCATCTCGCTGCTATTCAGCTTTTTCCCAACTTTATTTATATCCTGTCACTAAACACCGCCACCATACTAAAATGTTTAACCCTTATCCCGCCGCTCCCGGACCCTACCGCAACTTTAATAAAGCTATTAACCCCTATCCTGCTGTTCCCGAACCCCTCCGCAACTAAATAAATGTATTAACCCCTATCCCGCCGCTCCCGGAGCCCACCGCAACTTTAATAAAGCTATTAACCCCTATCCCGCAGCTCCCGGACCCCACTGCCACTAAATAAATGTATTAACCCCTAAACCCCTGGACTCCCACATCACTACCACTTACTAAACCTATTAACCCCTAAACCGCCAGTCCCCCACATCGCCATAAACTAAATTAAGCTATTAACCCCTAAACCTAACAAACTGCTAACTTTACATTAAATATTAACTCATCCCTATCTTATAATAAATTAAATTAAATTGCATCAGCCAATAGGATTTTTTCAACCTTAATTCCGATTGGCTGATAGAATTCTATCAGCCAATTGGAATTTAAGGGACGCCATCTTTGATGACATCACTTAAAAGAACCTTAATTCGCCGGGTAGTCGTCAGAAGAAGAGGATGCTCCTCGTCAGATGTCTTGAAGATGGACCCGCTCCTCGCAGGATGGATGAAGATAGAAGATGCCGTCTGGATGAAGACTTCTGCCCGTCTGGAGGACCACTTCTCCCGGCTTGAATGAAGACTTCTCCCGGCATCGTTGAGGACTTCTTGTCGCTTCGCTGAGGACTTCTTCCGGCTTCGTTGAGGATAGATGTCGGCTTTTCAAAACTGTAAGTGGATCTTCAGGGGTTAGTGTTAGGTCTTTTAAGGGTTTATGGGGTGGTTTTATTTTTAGGTTAGGGCTTTGGGCTGCAATAGAGCTAAATGCCCTTTTAAGGGCAATGCCCATCCAAATGCCCTTTACAGGGCAATGGGGAGCTTAGTTTTTTTTAGATAGGGTTTTATTTGGGGAGTTGGTTGTGTGGGTGGTGGGTTTTACTGTTGGGAGTTGTTTGTATTTTTTTTACAGGTAAAAGAGCTGATTTCTTTGGGGCAATATTCCGCAAAAGGCCCTTTTAAGGGTTATTGGTAGTTTAGGCTAGGGTTTTTTTGTTTGTTTTTTGGGGGGGGGGGCTTTTTTTATTTTGATAGGGCTATTAAATTAGGTGTAATTAGTTTAAATATCTTGTAATTTGTTTTTAATTTTGTGTAATTTAGTGTGGTTTTTTTGTAATTTAGGTATTTGTATTTAATTTAGTTAAATGTATTTAGTTTAGGTAATTTATTCAATTGTAGTGTAAGGTTAAGTGTTAGTATAAGACAGGTTAGGTTTTATTTTACAGGTAAATTTGTATTTATTTTAGCTAGGTAGTTATTAAATAGTTAATAACTATTTAGTAACTATTCTACCTAGTTAAAATAAATACAAACTTGACTGTAAAATAAAAATAAACCCTAAGCTAGCTACAATATAACTATTAGTTATATTGTAGCTAGCTTACGGTTTATTTTACAGGTAAGTATTTAGTTTTAAATAGGAATTATTAAGTTATTAATAGTAGGTTTTATTTAGATTTAATTTAATTATATTTAAGTTAGGGGGTGTTAGGGTTAGGGTTAGACTTAGGTTTAGGGGTTAATAACTTTAGTATGGTGGCGGTGACGTTGGGGGCGGCAGATTAGGGGTTAATAAATGTAGATAGGTGGCGGCCATGTTAGGGGTGGCAGATTAGGGGTTAATAATATTTAACTAGTGTTTGCGAGGCGGGAGAGCGGCGGTTTAGGGATTAATGTTTATTCTAGTGGCGGCGATGTCCGGAGCAGCAGATTAGGGGTTAATAATTTTATTTTAGTGTTTGCGATGTGGGAGGGCCTCGGTTTAGGGGTTAATAGCTAGTTTATGGGTGTTAGTGTACTTTTTAGCACTTTAGTTATGAGTTTTATGCTACAGCTTTGTAGTGTAAAACTCATAACTACTGACTTTAGAAAGTAGGCTGTACCGCTCACTTTTTGGCCTAAAAAAAAAACCTTGTAATACCGGCGCTATGGAAGTCCCATTGAAAATAGACTTTACGCAAATTGCGGAAGTTAATTTGCAGTACGGCCAAAAAAGTGTGTAGGACAGCTGTACCTACAAGACTCGTAATAGCAGCGGTAAAGAAAAAGCAGCATTATGAGCCTTAACGCTGCTTTTTTACTCATAACGCAAAACTCATAATCTAGCCGTAAGTTACTAAAAAAACAAACCACAGTATCAAAAATAAAAAACAATTACACCTAATCTAATAGCCCTATCAAAATAAAAAAAAAATAAAAAAATAAAAAAAAAACCTAGCCTATAATAAACTACCAATGGCCTTTAAAAGGGCCTTTTGCAGGGCATTGCCCCAAAGAAATCAGCTCTTTTACCTGTAAAAAAAATACAACACCCCCCCAACAGTAAAACCCACCACCCACACAACCAACACCCCCAAATAAAGCCCTATCTAAAAAACCTAAGCTCCCCATTGCCCTGAAAGGGCATTTGTATGGGCATTGCCCTTAAAAGAGCATTTAGCTCTTTTACTGCCCAAAGTCCCTAACCTAAAATTAAAACCCACCCAATAAACCCTTAAAAAAACTTTTGAGCTTGCATTCTATTGGCTATTCCAATCAGCCAATAGAATGCGAGCTCAATCCTATTGGCTAATTGTATTAGCCAATAGGATGAAAGCTCAATCCTATTGGCTGATTGCAACAGCCAATATGATTTTTTCCCCTTTAATTCCTATTGGCTGATAGAATTCTATCAGCCAATCGGAATGTAAGGAACGCCATCTTGGATGACGTTACCTTAAAGGGAAACTTAATTCTTCGTTGACCATCGTAAGAACAGGACACTCCACGCCAGATGTCTTGAAGATGGAGCCGCTAAGCACCGGATGGATGAAGATAAAAGATGCCGTGTGGATGAAGACTTCTGCCGCTTGGATGAAGACTTCGGCCCGCTTGGATGAAGACTTATGCCGGTTTCGATGAAGACTTCTGCCGCTTGGATGAGGATGGATGTCCGGTCTTCGAAAACTGTAAGTGGATCATCGGTGGTTAGTGTTAGATTTTTTTAAGGGTTTATTGGGTGGGTTTTAATTTTAGTTTAGGGACTTTGGGCAGTAAAAGAGCTAAATGCCCTTTTAAGGGCAAATCCCATACAAATGCCCTTTTCAGGGAAATGGGGAGCTTAGGTTTTTTTTAAAGGGTTTTTTTGTGGGGGTTGGTTAGTTGGGTGGTGAGTTTTACTGTTGGGGGGTGTTGGTATTTTTTATTTACAGGTAAATTTTTTATTTACAGGGTCTTCGAAAACTGTAAGTGGATCATCGGTGGTTAGTGTTAGATTTTTTTAAGGGTTTATTGGGTGGGTTTTAATTTTAGTTTAGGGACTTTGGGCAGTAAAAGAGCTAAATGCCCTTTTAAGGGCAAATCCCATACAAATGCCCTTTTCAGGGAAATGGGGAGCTTAGGTTTTTTTGAAAGGGTTTTTTGTGGGGGTTGGTTGGGTGGTGAGTTTTACTGTTGGGGGGTGTTGGTATTTTTTATTTACAGGTAAAAGAGCTGATTTATTTAGGGCAATGTCCCGCAAAAGGCCTTTTTAAGGGCCATTGGTAGTATAGTGTAGGCTAGGGGTTTTTTTATTTTGGGGGGGCTTTTTTATTTTCATAGGGCTCTTAGATTAGGTGTAATTGTTTTTTATTTTTGATACTGTGGTTTTTTATTTTTTGTAACTTAGTTGTTATTTTTTTGTAATTTAGTAATTTTTAATAGTAGATTTAAATAACTTGGCTAGGGTTAGGTTTTTAAATATGTAATATAGTTAATTTAATTGTTAGTTTAATGTAATTTTAGTATAATAGTTAGGGTAGGTTAATTAATACAGGGAGTGCAGAATTATTAGGCAAATTAGTATTTTGACCACATCATCCTCTTTATGCATGTTGTCTTACTCCAAGCTGTATAGGCTCGAAAGCCTACTACCAATTAAGCATATTAGGTGATGTGCATCTCTGTAATGAGAAGGGATGTGGTCTAATGACATCAACACCCTATATCAGGTGTGCATAATTATTAGGCAACTTCCTTTCCTTTGGCGAAATGGGTCAAAAAAAGGACTTGACAGGCTCAGAAAAGTCAAAAATAGTGAGATATCTTGCAGAGGGATGCAGCACTCTTAAAATTGCAAAGCTTCTGAAGCGTGATCATCGAACAATCAAGTGTTTCATTCAAAATAGTCAACAGGGTCGCAAGAAGCGTGTGGAAAAACCAAGGCGCAAAATAACTGCCCATGAACTGAGAAAAATCAAGCGTGCAGCTGCCAAGATGCCACTTGCCACCAGTTTGGCCATATTTCAGAGCTGCAACATCACTGGAGTGCCCAAAAGCACAAGGTGTGCAATACTCAGAGACATGGCCAAGGTAAGAAAGGCTGAAAGATGACCACCACTGAACAAGACACACAAGCTGAAACGTCAAGACTGGGCCAAGAAATATCTCAAGACTGATTTTTCTAAGGTTTTATGGACTGATGAAATGAGAGTGAGTCTTGATGGGCCAGATGGATGGGCCCGTGGCTAGATTGGTAAAGGGCAGAGAGCTCCAGTCCGACTCAGACGCCAGCAAGGTGGAGGTGGAGTACTGGTTTGGGCTGGTATCATCAAAGATGAGCTTGTGGGGCCTTTTCGGGTTGAGGATGGAGTCAAGCTCAACTCCCAGTCCTACTGCCAGTTTCTGGAAGACACCTTCTTCAAGCAGTGGTACAGGAAGAAGTCTGCATCCTTCAAGAAAAACATGATTTTCATGCAGGACAATGCTCCATCACACGCGTCCAAGTACTCCACAGCGTGGCTGGCAAGAAAGGGTATAAAAGAAGAAAATCTAATGACATGGCCTCCTTGTTCACCTGATCTAAACCCCATTGAGAACCTGTGGTCCATCATCAAATGTGAGATTTACAAGGAGGGAAAACAGTACACCTCTCTGAACAGTGTCTGGGAGGCTGTGGTTGCTGCTGCACGCAATGTTGATGGTGAACAGATCAAAACACTGACAGAATCCATGGATGGCAGGCTTTTGAGTGTCCTTGCAAAGAAAGGTGGCTATATTGGTCACTGATTTGTTTTTGTTTTGTTTTTGAATGTCAGAAATGTATATTTGTGAATGTTGAGATGTTATATTGGTTTCACTGGTAAAAATAAATAATTGAAATGGGTATATATTAGTTTTTTGTTAAGTTGCCTAATAATTATGCACAGTAATAGTCACCTGCACACAGATATCCCCCTAAAATAGCTATAACTAAAAACAAACTAAAAACTACTTCCACAACTATTCAGCATTGATATTAATGAGTTTTTTGGGTTCATTGAGAACATGGTTGTTGTTCAATAATAAAATTAATCCTCAAAAATACAACTTGCCTAATAATTCTGCACTCCCTGTAGTTTAATATAGTTTATTTTAATTCTAAAGGTAAGTTTTAATTTATTATAAGATAGGGATGAGTTAATATTTAATGTAAAGTTAGCAGGTTGTTAGGTTTAGGGGTTAATAGGTTTAGTTAGTGGTAGTGATGTGGGAGGCCAGGGGTTTAGGGGTTAATAATTTTATTACAGTTGCGGCGGGGTCCGGGAGCGGCGGGATAGGGGTTAATACATTTATTTAGTTGCGGCGGGGTCCGGGAGCGGCAGGATAGGGGTTAATACATTTATTTAGTTGCGGTGGGCTCTGGGAGCAGCAGGATAGGGGTTAATACATTTATTTAGTTGCGTTGGGCTCCAGGAGTGGCGGGATAGGGGTTAATATATTTTATGTAGGTGGCGGCGATGTTGGGGTGGCAGATTAGGGGTGTTTAGACTCGGGGTATATGTTAGGGTGTTAGGTGTAAACTTTACTGGTTTTCTACCATAGAAATCAATGGGATATCAGACAGCATCGAACATAAGCTTTTGCTGCTTTCAGACTCCCATTGATTCCTATGGAATCCGCGGCCTCCAGGGTAGCGGATTGAAAACCAGGTACACTGGGCCGGAATAGTGGCGAGCTTACCTGTTAGAAATTGGATAACTTGCAAAAGTTGTCAGATAGTGCCGAATTTGTATTCAGAACATCTGTAATGATGTAAGCATCGATCTGTGTCGGATTGAGACTGGCGGATCATATATGTTATAAATTTCAACTTTTGCCGGTCTGTAGGCTTTGATAACTAGGTCGAATCAGGCTTGCCACAATTACGCTGCGAAATTCCAGCGTATTTGCGGTTGACGGCTTGATAAATATCCCTCTTAGTCTGATGAAGGGGTGATTGATCCCCGATCAAATCAAAGTGCATGCCTTTTTTGGAATATATATATACATTCATATTTCAGCTGATTCTGCATATCCCCTTAAAAAATGGATTTGGACACCATTGAAGAAGAACCAGGTTGTTGGACCTGCTGAATTAAGGTAAAATATATTTGTTTGCTGCCCTTGTATGTCAGAAATATTGTAATGGTTCACTGTGGATACGTATGTATATATCCACTTGTAAGGGAATCTTCTACTTAAAGAGACATACACTATTTTTGTATCAAAGTACTTTTACACCGAAATTTTATTTTTTATTTTAAAATATTTTTTTATTTTTTTTTCCTGTATTGAAGATAACTTATTTCTTTAAAGCTTTTATGTGATGGTTAGTGTCCCTAAGTATGTGTATTTGTCTTAGATGTACTCATAATGTAACAGGTTAATATGTGTCTATAATGCTGCACTATGATTTTACTTACTGTGCCTATAGGCACTAGCTCTAAATCTTCTAGATCTGGAATTCAGGAGAATAAAAATAATTATAGGGCATATTTTATAGCTTAAATAACCTTATCTGTTAATTCCCAATAGCAATTTTTTATGGGTGGGTATACAGAGGTTCTCTACAACTTATACTTCAGATACTTATAGTGATGTATATGTCTACTATAAGGACCTATATGTATTAAATTAAACTCCTTTAAGTATCAGTGTTTTACCTCTAAGCGCAGATATAATCTTTTTGTTACATATATTATTTCTATAAAAAGTTAAACATATTTAACCAGAGGTGTATATTTAAAGATTGTGCCTCCAAGCGACTTTTTGTATTACACATAGTCCATATATATATGATATAGATAGAAATAATTAAAATCTATAACCTTGCTTGTTTGAGCAGATAGCCACTCCATAAATCATGATGAATGTATCCACTTCAACTATGTTAAGATGCACTTAAGTTAATGTGCAAATCAGACTGTGCACCATGTAAAACATTACTTCTCCTCAACCTACCTAGGTATGTTTTTCCACTGATGTTTGAAAACAATTGATCAATAACCATATGTAAAATAGGAATATTCTATATTCTGTATTACACATGTGAATGATTACTGTCGCGCTGCACTGCTCTAGCTGTTGCTAGGGAAGCGGCGCCTGCTGTTCTGCTCATTGCCTAGGGGGGAGTCGGCTCCTCTCTGCATGTGCACGATTCCTCCGTTCTGAAGCCGGTCAGGATCTCCTGTGGCGCGAACCCTGCGCCTATGTAAGTTACTCACTTGCTACCTATCACTGCCCAAGGTATTACTTAGTGTTCTCCTGGGTGTTATTATTGCTGTATGCTGGACTGTTATATTGTTGCTGGCCTCTGCTTGTCTGACCACTCTGCCTGTTAACCCCTAAACTGCTGGATTAATATACTATTGCTGAACCCTGCCTGTCTGACTACTCTGCTTGATTAACCCCTATTGCTCTGAATTGCCTCTCTGTTGCCAAACCCTGCCTGCCTAACCATCCTAGTGGTTTACCTCTGTACTGCTTTACCGTTGCTAAACCCTGCCTGCCTGACCATCCTAGTGGTCTACCTCTGGACTGCTTTACCGTTGCCAAACCCTACCTGCCTGACCATCCTAGTGGTTTATCTCTGGACTGCTTTACCATTGCCAGACCCTGCCTGCCTGACTATCCTAGTGGTTTATCTCTAGACTGCTTTACCGTTGCCAAACCCTGCCTGCCGGACCATTCTAGTGGTTTACCTTTGAACTGCCTTTCTCTGATTCCCTGCCTGTTGCCGCCGAAGACTATCCTGCCGCTTACCTCATCTTGTGAACTTTCTCTGCTCTGGGATATTACCTATCATTCCGGATCGACACTGGGATAAGAAGACTACTGGCCGAGTTCAGTCTGATAGTGGAATATCCCACGAGCATTACAATTACATTGATATTTCAAGCACAAAGCCTATGTATATTTCTGATGTTAACATATATTTATTAAAAATAAAACATTTATTACATATGATATTTAATATTCACCTTTATGGACCTCTTCAGGTGGCACTGATGTGTCCATTGTCCCTTTGAATCATAGGACAGCTTCACCCGAGATGACATTAGACAGCATCTCTTCCCATGACTTCAGATGAATTTGCTTACTAGGACCACCACCTGTCCCACGTGCATATTTAGATTGCTGAGCTATATTTGCCTTGGTTTCCCTCCTGCAGTCGAGGTAGCAATGCTTTATGCTTGCAGTTGAACGATTGCGGCATAAGCAGCTGACTGACACTCGTATCTCCTCCCATAATTTATCCCGGAGACCAACCCTTAGGTTAGGGTTCTCCAGCTGGGGTGCCCTCTCCAAGTAGGCCTCAAACAGAGCCTCCTTCTCCTCCTCGGAGTACCTCTCCTCTCTTAGCCTGCCCTTCACACCTGAAGGGCCAGCAGTCACAGACTCTCCCTCCTGTGACTGGGGTCCAGCCCTCTCTCCCTCCTTTGTCCCTGCAGGCTGTGACAGGCTACCACCAGCCCACACCCACTTGCCACAGTCTGCCCCACTTTCCCTCTTCTTTGTGTTCCTAGTTGAGGCTGACTCCTCCTCTCTCCTCCCACCTCCACTCTTCCACTCTCTCTCATTTTCTACTATGTCAGGGTTTGAGAAAGGACAAATCCTCCACCCAAACTTCGTCCCCTAGACCTGCCCATACTACTCCATATGTCCCCCCTCCCTCTCCCTCTATTCCCCCTCTCCACTGCCCTCCCCCTCCCAACTCCACTAGGCCTATCCATCCCTTTCTCCTTCCTCCCTAACTCTAACCTAACACTAAAGTCCCTAGCTTACCTACCTACCTACACTAATTCACCTAACTAAACCCTAAATTAAATATCCCCAAAACTAACTACCTAACCTATCTAGACCCTAACTATCTCTAATCTATATCCTTGCAAATAAAAATAAAAATGTGGGGATGAACTTAAAGGGACAGTTCACCCAAAAACTTTCTCCCCTTTAAATTATTCCTAATGATCCTTTTTACCTGCTAGAGTGTATTAAATTGGTTGCAAGTAGCTCCTTTACTCATATTTCAGCATTTGAAATAGCTGATTTAGCTTGTGGTTTCCCAACCTATACTGAAAGTTTTGATACTGGCGTATACGCTATTGAATAGCCTAAGTAAACACAGCCAGCAGAAGAGATTACACCCTCAGTGGAGGGCATGATAGTTCAGTAACAAAATGATCATTTTCCATTGTTCTCTCTATGTATTGAGGTTTGGTGTTCCAGACAAATATAAGATAAGGAAGCAAGTCTGTGTACATTAAAGTGATAACATAATGATATCTGATATTACCTGAAGCTCAACCCATTGTAATAGGCTGTGGTTTCAAAGCACAAAACCAGCTACTTCAGATACACAAATAAACCCGAAAATGCAATTTCTCAAATATTTTATACCCTGCAGTTGGTATAACAAGTCATTTAAAATACATTTATGGAAAAACAATTTTACAGTGTACTGTCCCTTTAAACAAAGGGATGTAAATGAAAAAAGGGATGGGCTAAATATAAAAAAAAATAGGATTAGAACAAAATTAAAGCAAAATAATAAGGGATATAAATGAAAAAAGGGATGGGCTAAATAGTCAAATGAAAAAAAAATTAAATAAAAAATAGAAAATATATGAGATTAGAAAAAAATTCAAGAAAAAAAATATGGCATGTAAATCAAAAAAGGGATGGGCGAAATGTACAAATGAATAAAAGGGAAATAAAGTTATGTAGTGGTTAAGGGAAGGGTAGTTAAAGGGGAGATGGGACGTGGGATAGGGGATTAATGAAAGGGGTAATAAAGGAAGATGGGGATATGGGGGAGTTAATGAAATGAAAAATAAATGTGAATGTGTTTGTATCAAATAAAAGTGTGTGTTTGTGTGTATACACTAATGTGTGTATGGATGTGTGTGTGTGTTCCTAATATAATATGAGGCCTACAATAAGAATATCTGAAAATAAAATCTCAAACTCTCCACTGACTCTCAAACAATTATCAAAACAACCAAACTCCTACCAGCGCAACTAGCTCCTGTGTCTTTCTCTGTAGAGGTGATCACAGGTAAAGAGCGCAGGTGCAAACCATTATTCTTATAGACAAAGGTTGGGTTACCATGGCAATGCACTTGTTATGGTGTGTTTTTCGTTGACTCAGACATCAGTTGGCAAAAAGAGCGACTGCACGCAATACACTATGCTTTTGAATGGAAACCTGGTACTAAAATAGAGCTGTAATTTACTTTTAGCTGTCGGCCACTTCGGTAGCTTACAGCTCCATTTTTAACGGCTCAATGGAAACGAGCCAGTGGTGTATTTAGGTTTTGTGCTGCCCTAGGCAATCAAAATTTGGCTGCCCCCATTTTTGGCCATAATATTTTTTGCTCAGGGAGTAACATTTTTTGTAATTTTCATGCCATTTCTAAAGTAAATGTTCCCAAGGCTTGCAAAACACATACACACACTCATATACACGCACACCACACAAATACATACCGTATTCACAGGCACGCACACACACACAACACACAAATACATATTCATATGAACACATACACACACACACTCAAGGGCACACATACCATACAAATACAAATTCATATGTACGCATACACACACACACACTCATGTGCACACACACCACACAAATACATATTCATATGCACGCATACACACACACACACACACTCATGTGCACACACACCACACAAATACATATTCATATGCACGCATACACACACACAATCATGTGCACACACACCACACAAATGCATATTCATATGCACGCATACACACACTCACATACACCCAACCACACAAATACATATTCATATGCACGCATACACACACACACTCATGTGCACACACACCACACAAATACATATTCATATGCACGCATATACACACTCATGCACACACACCACACAAATACATATTTTTTTTACAATAAATTATATAGTTTCAAATTAGGGAGGGCTAGCCCCCCGTCTATTCTCAAGTGTGCTAAATTTTTAAGTGCAATCCGGGGCTTCCCTTTTCCCCATAAAAATTGTAGACATTGAGCGTTAAAATAAAGGCCGGGATATTCTGCATAAGAAAAAGAATTTTAGTAAAAGGCATAATTTTAATAAGAGACTCTTTTACCGATAGAGATAAAGGTATTTTGGCCCAATTTTTTAAGGAGCCTATATATTTCTGCCAAATGGGGACGTAATTCAGAGTATACCAGTCAGTAGGGTTTTTAGAGAGAACTTTTCCAAGATATCGAATTTTCCCAGGTGCTTGTTTAAAGGGATTTGAAAGCAGACTATTCTTTTTTTTAATAATCCATAACATTTCTGACTTATTTTATGACCTGAGAATTTACTGAATTCATCGATTGAGTCAAGAATGAGGGGTATATTTCTCCTGGAGTTACTTATATAGAAGAGGATATCATCCGCATACATGGATAAAATAATTTTCTTGTTTCCCAACAGAATCCCTTCTAGTCTTTCCCTACAGAAAATTGCCAGAGGTTCCAATGAAATATTAAACAGGAGTGGTGACAGCGGACAACCCTGTCTAGTTCCTTTCTGAAGTAATAAGCCAGAAGAAGTTATACCATTCATATTTATATATGAAATTGGTTTTTGATATATTAATTTGATATAATTAGCAAAATTTCCTATTATTCCAAAGCTGTTCAATGCCGTAAAAAGGTGAGCCCATGAAATACAGTCCAATGCCTTTTCGGCATCAACCGTCAACAAAGCAAAATCTGCATATTTATACATCTTGTCTTTCTTATCTGATAGCATCTGTTCAATTAGAAACATGGCTGTTCTGATATTTTTCTGCGAGGTTCTACCAGGCATAAATCTAGTTTGATCTGTGTGTATTATTTCCTCTAAAATTCCCTTGAGCCTGTCCACCATAATACTGGCCATGATTTTGTAATCTACATTAAGTAGAGAGATTGGACGATATGCATCCACTGATTCTACATCTTTATCTTTTTTATAGATTAATGTTATATTAGCTTCTGCAAAATATCTTGAAGGTTGAATATTATTAATAAAATAGCTATTATATAGGCTTACCCGTACATGGATGACGTCTTCCTGTAATATTTTATAAAACTCAATTGGAATTAAGTCTGGTCCAGGAGCTTTACCATTTGACAAAGTCTTTATAGCTTGTATAACTTCTTCAATCATTATTTCCTTATTTAGTAAATCAAGCTGATTTATGCTGCTTTTAGGAGTAATAATTTTATTCCAGAAATTAGCTTTTGCCTCTAGATTAATATTATCAGGGGAATATAATGAATTATAAAAAATATGAAATTGGGCTAAAATATCTTTAGGAGAGGTATATATTTTACCTTCAACCTTAATAGCTCCAATAAAGTTATTTTTCCTCTTACTTTCAACTAGATTAGCTAATAATTTAGCTGTTTTCGGGGAAAATCTATTAAATCTGGCATTATTACTGATATCATTTTGCAGCATTTGTTGATTCAAAAAGGCTTCTCTATCTGATTTTGCTTCTTGATACTTGGACCAGTTTGGCTTAGAAGGGTTTTCTAAATATTTCAGATACTTTTTTTAACTGGTTAGCAAGTTGTATTTCTCTATTACCTAGGCTCTTTTTCCGTGCACTCATATAGGCCTTAATTTCTCACCTAAAGAAAGCCTTAGCTGTTTCCCAAAAGATTTCTGTCTTTGGTAAATAATTCTTATTGAACTGGAAAAATTCTCTCCATTTAGACTGCAACCAATTTCTAAATTTGATATTTGAGATAAGAAAAGAGGGGAAAAAATCTCGCCTTTCTATTCTGTTTAGAGTTTAATTGACTAATGGAGAGTGATATAACTGCATGATCAGATATACAAATATTGGCGATGTCCGATGAGACCTCAGCACCCAGTAGAGATTCACTTAATATCATGTCTAGTCTCGAAAAAAAATTGTGGGTCTTAGACTCACATGTAAAAGCTCTCTCATCTGGGTGCTGCAGCCTCCAGACATCTTTCAATTTAAGAATTTTAGCAAAACTACCAAGACCTTTTGCTTCTCTTGAATATCTATCAATCTGGGCAGCTTTAAGACGGTCGAGATGGGGATTAAACACTATTAAAATCACCCCCTACTATTATTTGCGAGTCTACAGTATATGATCAATGAGCTTAGTAAACAGGTTTTTCCAAAATACAGTACTGGACAATATTCATTAGGAGCATATACATTACAAACAGTCAGATTGAGCCCCTGTAAGGATAATCTCAAAATTAAAAATCTGGGGCGGAGCCAGCACCGGGAGAAGCTGGTCGCATTTTTAGTGAGCTCCCTCTCTGAGTTCTCTAATTACCTCTGTTTTTCTATCATTTCCCCCTGTTATTTCATTACCGCCCTTATATATTTAACCCTGCTCATCCGGCTATCCCTCCTAACACACCAAGAACCTGCAGATAGCTGTATTAGACCATGGAACAGCTGCGGTGAGAACCAGATTCCAGGAGTCCCTACACAGTGGGTATAAGGAGATTGCTACATCTTGGAGTTTCCTACAGATACCGGATCCAGCCTAAACTAACGCATTGCGACTAAGTGCACATCTCAGGGCTGCCTGCCCAGCTTCATCGCATGCAAACTTACTTTTACTCCAGCGCTACAAGCCACTTCTGGGCGGCGCCATCTTGGTTCTTCTCCGTTGCCCACGCAGTGCTTACTGAAAGGAGATCAGGGAGCGGCGGACACTAACTATCCTCAGACCCGAAGTTGGCAACTTACCTACTCACAGCAGGGCGACCTCTCTCAGGGACTGGAAAGGGGTATAGGTGAGACACTGCCTTTGAATACAGATGCCGCAACTTTTGTACACACATTACAGCCCATATCATCAGGGACTTGGAATACAGTGGCGCACGCTTTGTAGTGAGGGGTTACAATATCCCTTTTAGCTGTAACAACATACCTAGAACTGCAGCTTTTACTTGTCGGCCTCATTTCAACCCTGCACATTACCTTGCTAATCTGTGAAACTAATTGTTTGTGGGTCCCCTGTACCCTGCCTTCAATAAGTATACACAAACTATCTCATATATATATATATATATATATATATATATACTCTGAGCAGGGATGCCACTCTAACTTACAAGTGTTACATCCTCTACCACAACTTTAACAGAATTCCTTATTGAAATGGAACAAAAGAAGGGGGGGGGAGAGAAAAAGGAAGGATGGAAAAGGAGAGATAAAAAAGAGTGGAGAGAAGGGGGGAAAATAAAACACAGAAAAAAGAGAAAGAAAGGGGTGACTAATTGCAATCCATAGCTATGAGCAACCAGACACTGGATTCAAGGAGTATAACTTTTATATATATGCAAGCTCCACTGACAAACTGTTCCACCTTGCTTTTGAATTTTGTTTCTTCTTTTTTGATGGATTGATATTTACCATATTCTCTTTGAATAACTTGTGGACTTTTGTTTGCACGTCATCACCAGTATACTACTCACATCTGGTTTTAGGTTCAATATTAATCGGAACCCCTTTAGTATGGAATCAGATTAGAGTCACTTTTCGGCCGTGGAGACAGGCCCGCCTTACAACTGGTGTTTTACACATTTCATAACATATTGCTTCCTTGCGGCTGTGTGAGTGGCCTCTATCTATCACAAATCTAACTTGCCGCAGACACTGTGAGCTGTAACATATCGAATTCATACCAGAATAATTATGTCGCAATCACAGAGGAAGACGAATAAGCCACAATATCCTCCCAAGAAGACCGCGATGGACCACTTTAACTCCCCCCCCCCCCCCACCGGACCCTGATTCTCTGTCTGAACCCACTGATTCTCCTGGCTCTGATTCAGCCGAATTTTCTCTTGCAGCATTGAAAAACATACAGCAATGCCACAGGGAACATGTGACACCCACTTTCATACTGGATTCCCTGAAGAACATGCTGGATGATCATCACTCATCGTTTACGGCTAAGTTATCTGCTTCTACTGCAGAACTCAAGAGGGAAATCTCCTTCACTAATGAACGCATTGATACACTTGAAAAGTGCTGTGATGATCTAGCTACAGAGCAATCCAACTGTCTAATGTACACTCAACAACTCTCAGAATATATGGACTCTGTTGAAGATAAAATTGCAGATCTTGAAGACAGATCCCGGCGCAACAACCTAAGGATCCGGGGGGTGCCGGAGTCTGTCCCTTCAACTGAGCTCCAGAATTTTCTAAAGGATCTCTTCCAACAGTTGGCTCCAGTTTCCTCTGACTCAGAGAATTTAATAGACAGAGCTCACCGTTCCCTGAGACCTAAAGGCCTGTCTGAAGAGCAACCACGAGATGTAATAGTGCGCTTGCACTATTTTACCTATAAAGAAAGGGTTCAGAGGGCCCACTTTCAGAAACCCACACTCCCAGAAAGGTTTCAAAACCTGCAAATATTTCCAGACCTATCCGCAAGAACCCTCCAACAAAGAAGGACTTATGCAGATGTCACCACCATGCTAAGAAAGAAGAATATCCGTTATCGCTGGGGCTACCCGATCAAACTGCTAATATTCAGGGACAATCAAACATTTACCGTTCACAGCGTTACCCAGGGCTTAGCCTTACTTAAATCTTGGAACTTGACCACCAACTCTGGTGATGACATCGCCAACACGCCTCACCAGTCTCGGCAACTGAATACCAAGGCACCTGAGTGGGCGTCTCCTCCTCTTAGAAAACCCACTACTACTAACTCTTGAACCATATATGGATGGACTTCTTCATGGCATCTTCCTAAACTTTTCAACCCCTGATGGACTTTGTTCAGGGTGGTGATGTTCTTTCTTTCTAGGTGTCTCTCCCTTCTAGGTTCATCTGTCCCATTGGAGTGGAGACTCTACTGGAAGAACTGATAAGTATCTGTTGAACCATACAATTTTTTCTACTTGTAATATTATGCTATTATGTATGTTCTAAACTGTTTTGGTTTATTGTTGGTAAACCCACCTCGGACCGTTTGCCCCTATCACTCGCTCGCAGTGTTTAAGGGTTTAATTACACTTTGCATTATTGTCAAGTACACCCGACCTTCTCTCCCACACCAGACCACATATACACATTGTTAATCTATAGGGGCCTATCTATCAAGCTCCGAATGGAGCTTTATGCCCCGTGTTTCTGGCGAGCCTGCAGGCTTGCCAAAAACAGCAGTTATGAAGCAGCGGTCACAAAGACCGCTGCTCCATAACCTGTCCGCCTGCTCTGAGCAGGTGGACAGACATTGCAGCAATTCAACCCGATCGAGTACGATCGGGTTGATTGACACCTCCCTGCTGGTGGCTGATTGGCCGCGAGTCTGCAGGGGGCGGAGTTGCAACAGCAGCTCTTGTGAGCTGCTGGTGCAATGCTGAATACGGAGAGCGTATTGCTCTCCGTATTCAGCGAGGTCTGGCGGACCTGATCCGCACTGTCGGATCAGGTCCGCCAGACTTTCATAAATAGGGGCCAATGTCTCACTTGACGCTACAAGCAGAAACCTCTACACCCACTAACACATCATTTTTCACAACGATTTCAGAGGTGGGTTCACTTTGTTATTATATGACTTTTGAAAGCTCTTCTTGATTGTTATGCTAGTTCGAAAGGTTTAAAATTATACCACAACGTTATTTTACATGTTCTAATTTGTCATAATGTATGTGAGCCCACCTCGGATCTTTTGCTTCTATCATTCCCCTAAACACACATCCTAAACTTAAGCTTTAATCGCATTTTTTTGCAATTGCCGAATGGGCCTGATCTTCCAACACGCACTAGATTACACATGCCCTCGGTCATTCCATAGTCTTACTTGACACCACATTTAGAAGCCTTTATAACCACTACCACATCATGCCATACAGCAATATCAGAGGTGGGTTCGCTTTCACTATGTTATTGTATGACTCTTGAAAATCTTTCTTGACTGTTATGTTGGATTGCAATGTTCCGATTCCATAGATATGTACGCAATTAATACAATTCACTTTGGCCCCCTGAATCCTATTAACTACTCCACCATACATAATACCCAACTAACTGCACATCTATCCTCACTCTCAATCTGCAAATGGGGTCACCTTATCTTAACACATTCTTACATCCAACTCCCAACCTACGATGTCCACATCAATGGCTTCATCATATAGTTCTTCTCTTGCATACATAGACACTAATTTCATACTCCTCAACCACTCACATACTCGCAATCATTTGCCGAAACCACCTGTTTCCACCTCTCGCCAAAAACACCGCACAATTTACAACTGCGGATTTTGACCGCACCGCATAATGACCATAGGTGGGCGAACTCCTACGGCCATCTACTCACCTTCATTTTCCAATACTCAAACTTGTTCTTATAATTTTAACTCTTTTCTCTTGCGACCACTCTCCCGGTAAAATACACATATTAGGTACGTAGTGCCTTTCCTTAGCTCATATACATCCCCCCATTCATATCGTGCTCCTCTTTTAGTGGAGACTACCCAAGTGTTTTTTCTTGTCTATACCGCAACCCTGTTAGTTTAATACACAAACTGTCCCTTGACTTTTCTTAGGAGAAACACTGGATATCTTACTCCTCCCCTCTCTTTTCTCTTCTCTCTTTTTTTTTTTTTTTTTTTGTCCCTCTCTTTCTTCTCTTCTTCTCTCTCTCATCCTTCCCTCTTCTTCTTCCCCTCCCTACTCCCTCCCCGTCATTCCTTATCTCATATTTTTCTTATAATATTTTCTCATAAAACATGGCTCTATCGTTCACCTCTCATAATGTGAGGGGCCTCAATACCCCCAATAAACGAAGCAGACTTCTACGCCTCCTCAATCATGTCAAATCTAAGGTTGCTTTTTTGCAGTAGACCCATTGGGTGGAGGATACCTCGGTTCCCTTCAAATCCCAGAAATACCCAGTAATTGAAACTGCATCCTTTATGAGCAAATCCAGAGGGGTAGTGATTCTTATACATAGGAGTGTTCTTTTTGAAAAACTGAGGGTACATACATACCCCCAAGGACGATTTTTGATTCTAAACTGTAAGCTTGAGGGTACTCTATATACTTTAGCATTGTATTATGGACCCAACTCTGGGCAAAATAAATCCCTCAAAAAGTTTTTACGCCTTTTAGACTCTCATAAATCTGGTCATTTATTGCTAGCCGGAGACTTTAACATGGTTTTAGACACCTTTCTAGACATGCGCTCCCCTAGAAACAGGGCCTCTGATCCTCCTCTACTTAAGACTACAAAGCAATTTAATACGATATCGCACATCACAACTTGTTTGATATCTGGCGCTCACTACACCCCGTCACTAGAGATTATTCATACTTCTCAGCGGTGCATAATTCCTATTCACGCATTGACTTTATTTTCTGTGAGCCCCGGTTATTAGACTGTATCCAATCTGCACAGATCTTTAACTTTAACATATAATAGCGCATGCCCCCACATCCGTGACCTCCAGACCTACCTGGAAGCTGCCTGAATATCTGTTTGCAGATCCCGATAATGTTAACTTGATCAAAGAGGAAATCAGACAATTCATAACAATCAATGATAATGGGGCAGTCAATGACCATTGCTTATGGAGCTCACTCAAGGCCCATATCAGAGGCATCTTTCTTAAGCTCGAGTCTAACCATAAAAGAAAACAGGGAGAGACGCTTTCACAACTTCATACAAAACTCCGCTCTTTAGCTCTTCAACATAAAAGCACACTTGACCAAAACTCCCTATTGCAATTAGAAGAAGTGAAAGCCAAAATTACTAATATAGAAAATGCCAGATTACAATGGCAAATATAAAAAAAAGTCAAACAATTATACTACGCAAAAGGTAATAAAGCAGACCGCCTCCTGGCCAACAAATTGAAACAAAAAACGGCTGAAGCCCGCATTCCATACATCAAAACTCAAAATGGCTACCTGCAGACATTGGGAAGGCGTTCGCTAAATACTACCAAGACCTCTATAACTTAAAAGATTCCCCAGATTGCCATACACCCACGCCTACTAGTATTAAGGCTTTTCTTGACCCACTTTCTCCCCCAACTCTCATTGATGATCAGAAAGCATTTAAAGATGCTGCTCTTACTCCGTGAGCAATAAAATTGGCCATCAAATCATTAAAACAGCATAAAGCCCCAGGCCCAGACGGATTCACTGCTATCTTCTACAAACAATTTAGTCCCCTCTTAGTCCCTTTACTTGCCAGAGTCTTCTCTTTGGCAGGTGAAAAAGGTTCTTTCCCCCCTGAATTTTTGTCCGCCACAATAGTAACTATTCCAAAACCTGGTAAAGATCCCAATGTTTGCGAAAACTTCCGCCCCATATCTCTTTTAAATCTAGATACAAAACTCTACATCAAGGTATTGGCCAATCGACTTAACTGTATTCTCCCCTCATTATTAAATTGGGACCAGGTTGGATTTACACCCAGTAGATAAAGGCCTGACAACACTAGACGCCTCCTAAATATATTTTTTGAGGCCAAGCGGCGGAGGATACCGTGCACCACCTTGGCCCTCAACGTGGAAAAGGCCTTCGACCGTGTAAATTGGTCATACCTTTTTGAGGTCCTTAGTAAATTCTGCTTCCCTTCCCACTTTCTCACTCGGATAAAAGCTCTTTACATGTGTCCCTCAGCATCAGTTAGAGGTCTTGGGTTTCTATCTCCCTCCTTTCCAATCACCAACGGCACAAAACAAGGCTGCCCCTTATCTCCATTGATTTTCGCGTTGGCAATGGAACTGCTAGCCGAGGCCCTTCAATCGCATGATGGCATCAAAGGTATAATCCTGGATGGACACACTCATAAAATCGCCTTATTTGCAGATGACCTTACGGTACTCCTAAGTGACCCGGCCCGCTCTTTACCCATCCTGTTCGATCTTTTGCAAACCTTTGGCATAGTTAGCTACTATAAACTTAATGTGAATAAAACTGACGCTTACGCTATCATCATGTCGGACCTAGAATTCTCCACCCTCTAAAAGAAACACACTTTTAATTGGTCAAAACAACGCCTCAAACATCTCGGGGTCTTCCTCTCCTGTAACATCTTGACTATTGTCGAATCTAACTTCTATCCTCTTCTTCACTCCTTCCAAAAATCCGTAGATCGATGGAACGTTCCTAGTATTTTGTGGCTGGGCAGTGTTGCAGCCTTCAAGATGACCCTCCTTCCCAAACTCACTTACCTGTTCCGGACACTGCCGATTCCTATCCCTAAGTCCTTCATTGGGAAATTCCAACTCCTCTGTAACAAATTTATTTGGGAAAACAAACACCCAAGAGTGGCCACTAGGATTTTACAACAACCACTACTGAGTGGGGGTGCTGGCGCCCCTAACAGCGTATTACCATGAAGCCACTAGATTGGCCCATATCCTTCCATGGAATTCTGTGACCTCTTATTGTAAATGGTGGATCCTGGAGCAAGCCACTCTACCTCACCCACTCACTTTACCAGACTTAGTGTGGATTCCCAGGCATGTCAGAGCCTCTCTTAACATTCAGAATCCCATTGTTCTCTTGGCCCTGAAGTTCTGGGATAAAGCCCACTCACTCCCTCAAATAGCTCCGCATCCTTCTCCGATCCACACACTCTCAGGCCTGCTATGTGCCCTTCAGGACTCGCAACCCTCGCTATGGCATTCCCATGGAATCATTAACATACAAGATCTATTCCCTAAAGGGCAACTAATGAACTTTGTAACCTTCCGATCCACATTTCAGTACTCTCAGTTACTACAATTTGAGTTCTGGAGGTTGCAGAGTCTTTTGCGTTCCTGGGTATTCACGGCTCTACCCCTTCGCCCACCGACTAGTTGGGAACAAAGATGGTGTACTGCCAAAAAGATCCCTAAAGCCCTGTCCATATATTACCAAGATATTTTGAATCCACCCACCTACCTTAAATCGGCCCATATCATTGCATGGGAAAGAGATCTCCGATTTTAAGCAACCCCGGAAGATTGGTCTAAAGCCATGACGGTAACTAAAAAAAGCCCTCCACTGCGTCACTTTGCTAGAATTGTATCTTAAGATATGCATGCAATGGCATATGACTCCATTAAGACTCTTTAAAATCTCCCCCATTAATTCCCCGCTCTGTTGGAGGGGATGTAGCCACATAGGCTCCCCGACACACATATGGTGGGACTGTCCTGCTCTGAAACCTCTGTGGGTTATGCTCTCTCAGAGATGCCTGAGATCCGACCCTGTGGTTAGATCCACAAAAAGTGTTATTTCATTTGGGCGTGGGGTTTCCTCTCTCCCCTGTGGGTCTCCTCAGCATCTATTTACTGATGGCCATCAAGCTCGCTATCACTAGATTGTGGAAACAAACTAACATTCCCCACTGGCATGATTTGACTAAAATTATGGATTATCTAGAAGCAATGGAAAGTCCTATCTTCACTGCAAATAACAAGGTCACCCTCCACCATCAGACTTGGGAAATGTGTAGAAAAATTCGGCTCCCCAATACTTAAGATTTATAAACTCCCAAAAAGCCTGGTTACCCTTAGATCTCCATGGTTTCCCCCTACCTTCCTATTTTAACCTCCCCCTTCTTATCATCCCCCCCCCCTTTTTTTTTTTTCTCTCTTGCCTTTCTCTCTACTGGTGTGCCTCCTACAACTATCATATCTCGCATATCCATGAGTTCTTTACTTCAGAAACCTAATTCTCGTATGCACACTCAGCGCAGCTATACCCTAGTATGTTTCACACATTGCAGACATCATCATTACCCCATGAATACATCATAATACACTTCATCAAGTAGCAAATAATGGCTTTGTGCACTTACTGTTCTGTAATGACATACACCTCTAGAGGAATGACATATATACTGCCTACATTGACACAAGCCTTAATCTGCATTCCAATTCTGATCCATATGAATGTTTTCTTGATGTGCATTTTTTCTTGTTTACCCCTTTTCTGCTACTGTTTAGTTCTAAAGGAATTGTTGAAAGATTGAGGTTTAATGATAAGGTAACCCATAATCAAGCAGAAATGGTTATGGTTATGTACAATGGCACTATGATTGACACTTTCTTATGTTTATACCATTTTGTTTTTGATTTTTGTGCTATATTTTGCCTATTGTAATTTAAGATTCACCTCAATAAAACAAATTATTTAAAAAAAAAAAAAAATCTGCCCTCTTTGTCTAAGAACTGTGATTTGATCTCATAATGTAAGTTTTTTTAAGCAAACAAGCCACTCCCCTTTTCCTACCTATTGCAGGGACTGCTATTACCTCTCTGATCCAACCCATCTTTAATTTCCCTGCTTCATACTCATTTAAATGTGTCTCTTGTATAAGAGCTATATCTGGGGAGGATTTTTTCGGGGAAGAGATCCCCCCCACATTCCAATAAAGCATTTTAACTGATTTTGTCATCTATGTTATAGGCCTTTATCTTACTCTTTTAATTAGCCCTCCAAAGAGTATGGAGTGACCAAAATTTTAAGTAATACCTGGGGGGGGAGGGAGAGGAGGTGACAAAAAAAACGAACCCCCACTCCCCATAAAACCCCAAAACATATAACATACATAGTAATACAGCCTGTTACTCTCTAAGCTATAACTAAACTTTCTCATTTTGATGTAGCTTAACATTTTTAATAAACTGTCTTGCTTCTTCCAAATTATCTATAAATATCGTCTCTGAGTTTTGAAATTTTTTTAATCTGGCCAGGTAAATCATAGTTGCTTTTATACCCAACTCAATCATCTGTGTGCAAAAGGGGGAAATTTCCCTTCTTTTATTTAAAGTTTCTTCTGAGAAATCCTGGAAAATTAAGATCTGCTTATTGTTTATTTCAAAAGGGTTATTTTTATGTTATAGATTAAGAATCTTAAATTTATCCTGGAAGTTCAAAAACCTTGCTATTATTGGTCTTTTTAAATTAGGAGATCCGGCTTTTACTTTTAACTGGCCCTACTCTGATTGGCTCTTTCAATACTTATTGGGAGCTGTTCTAGTGGGAACCCCAGTGCTTTAGGTATATGCAGAGAGATTAATTCCATAATATCGGCATACTCCTGAGAGTCTGGAATTCCTACAAATTTCAGATTGTTTCTTCTGGATCTATCTTCTAGATCATCTATACTAGTGATGTCGCGAACATAAAAATTTGGGTTTACGAACGGCGAACGCGAACTTCCGCAAAAGTTTGCGAACCGGCGAACCGCCATAGACTTCAATAGGCAGGCGAATTTTAAAACCCACAGGGACTCTTTATGGCCACAATAGTGATGGAAAAGTTGTTTCAAGGGGACTAACACCTGGACTGTGGCATGCCGGAGGGGGATCCATGGCAAAACTCCCATGGAAAATTACATAGTTGATGCAGAGTCTGTTTTTAAGCCATAAAGGGCATAAATCACCTAACATTGCTAAATTGTTTGGAATAACGTGCTTTAAAACATCAGGTATGATGTTGTATTGATCAGGTAGTGTAAGGGTTACGCCCGCTTCACAGTGCGCAGTGTAGGTGATATACCTGCCCTGACCATGCTTTGCAGACCAGGTATCAGTGGTCAGATGGACCCTTGCCCCAACACTGTGTGCCAGACATGCCATTATAGCAGACTTATATGGCTTTGGCGTTGCTTTTTGGTAATTAAACTATAATAAAAGTGTGATCAACACACAAGAGGGCGCTAGATACCCACTGGGAGGTAAAATGTATATGATATTAAAACAGGCTATATACATGTGAAACTGGGAATAGATCATGGGCTCTCACCATACAGACGATTGAACAAATGATGTTCAGTCCCAAATATATGTGCAATGTTCATATATCAAATGTCCCAATGATGAAAGCAAAACCAGTTGCTGCCGATAATGTTGCACTTTCCTCTTGTAAGTGCCCTCTTCTCTCCTTGATGACCGTAGGCAGATCTGTAGGGGTGGAGGGAAAACAGAGGCGACAAATGTGTGTATCCAATATGATGGTGGACCCCCCTGCACACGTATGCTATACCCAGGGTACTCACACTTTCACTTAGCACACCAATGTGCTGGTAGGCGCGGACTGGCTATCGGAGCAAGCCAGCTTGCTCTCTCAGGCACACTCTCTCTCTGTAGTGATCGTCAGAGTCTTAGCCGCTGTGTCTCCTTATGTGATGTTAATCTCCAACACCAGCAGGAACTCACAAAGGAATAGCTCCCAAGGATTGGTAATGAGGATATACTTGTAATGGAATCACATGCGATGGTATAAAATAAACTTTTAATCAATGTTAAAAACAACCATACAGATTCCACAAGTAAAAATCAGATATGTATTCTTTGCTACGCGTTTCTCGGCTACTTATGGGCCGTTTCTTCAGGCATATTTGTATAAACATTTGAATCGGCTATATATTGCCGCTCATTACCAAATATAATATAATAATATATAGCCGATTCAAATGTTTGTACAAATATGCCTGAAGAAACGACCCATAAGTAGCCGAGAAACGCGTAGCAAAGAATACATATCTGATTTTTACTTGTGGAATCTGTATGGTTGTTTTTAACATTGATTAAAAGTTTATTTTATACCATCGCATGTGCAGCTTGTCTTTCACATTGGAGACACACAGTCAGTGTCTTAGGTGATTGATTTATCAGGTTCAGTATTGCACTTGGTATTTGACTCTGCTAGTACACATGCACATTGGGAGGCTCTCCACTCCCATTATATTACACTGGTTGTTCTAGCGCCCTCTAGTGGCTAAGGTCACATTTGTTTGACTTTTTGGTAATTAGAAGGCTGCTAAATGCCACTGCGAACCACACATGTTTTATGCCCAGCAGTGAAGGGGTTAATTAGGAAGCATGTAGGCAGCTTGTAGAGTTAATTTTAGCTTAAGTGTAGTGTAGTAGACAACCCAAAGTATTGATCTAGGCCAATTTTGGTATATTTAATGCCACCATTTCACTGCCAAATGCGATCAAATAAAAAAAAATTGTTTGCTTTTTCACAAACTTTAGGTTTCTCACAGAAATTATTTACAAACAACTTATGCAATTATGGCATAAATGGTTGTAAATGCTTCTCTGGGATCCCCTTTGTTCAGAAATATCAGACTTATATGACTTTGGCGTTGCTTTTTGGTATTTAGAAGGCTGCTAAATGCCACTGCGCACCACACATGTTTTATGCCCAGCAGTGAAGGGGTTAATTAGGGAGCATGTAGGCAGCTTGTAGAGTTAATTTTAGCTTAAGTGTAGTGTAGTAGACAACCCAAAGTATTGATCTAGACCCATTTTGGTATATTTAATGCCACCATTTCACCGTCAAATGCGATCAAATAAAATAAAATTGTTCACTTTTTCCCAAACTTTAGGTTTCTCACAGAAATTATTTACAAACAACTTATGCAATTATGGCATAAATGGTTGTAAATGCTTCTTTGGGATCCCCTTTGTTCAGAAATATCAGACTTATATGGCTTTGGTGTTGTTTTTTGGTAATTAGAAGGCTGCTAAATGCCACTGTGCGCCACACGTGTTTTATGCCCAGCAGTGAAGGGGTTAATTAGGAAGCATGTAGGCAGCTTGTAGAGTTAATTTTAGCTTAAGTGTAGTGTAGTAGACAACCCAAAGTATTGATCTAGGTCCATTTTGGTATATTTCATGCCACCATTTCACCTCCAAATGCGATCAAATTTAAAAAAAACTTTCATTTTTTTCGCAATTTTAGGTTTCTCACTGAAATTATTTACAAACAGCTTGTGCAATTATGGCACAAATGGTTGTAAATGCTTCTCTGGGATCCCCTTTGTTCATAAATAGCAGACATATATGACTTTGGCGTTGCTTTCTGGTAATTAGAAGGCCGCTAAATGCTGCTGCGCATCACACGTGTATTATGGCTAGCAGTGAAGGGGTTAATTAGGTAGTTTGTAGGGAGCTTGCATGGTTAATTTTAGCTTTAGTATAGAGATCAGCTTCCCACCTGACACATCAGACCCCCTGATCCCTCCCAAACAGCTCCCTTCCCTCCCCCACCCCACAATTGTCCCCGCCATCTTAAGTACTGGCAGAAAGTCTGCCAGTACTAAAATAAAAGGTTTTTACATATTTTTTTAGCATATTTACATATGCTGTGGTGTAGCATCCCCCCTTAGCCCCCAACCTCCCTGATTCCCCCCAAAACAGCTCTCTAACCCTCCCTATCTGCCTTATTGGCGGCCATCTTGGGTACTGGCAGCTGTCTGCTATTATTTCACAGTCAAAAAAGTGTTGTTGTTTTTTTTAAATGTACACTACTGTTACACCAGATATGAGTGGTGGCACTGGGCAAGTGGGCACAGTATACGCTGTCAGCCTGACACACACGCTGGCAGGCAGGCAACTGCAATTAGATTACACAGGAAAAGAAAAAAAGCAGACTTTTTGGGGTGCTGTCCTTACAGCAGAGATCAGATGAGTCCTTCAGGACTGTAGTGGACACTGAATAAACTAGCCTAGCTATCGATTTCCCTATTAAATCAGCAACAGCTACACTGTCCCTCCTCTCACTAAGAATGCAGCTTCCGAATGAATCTAAAATGGATGCTGTCCAGGAGGTGGGAGGGTCTGGGAGGGAGGGTCTGCTGCTGATTGGCTGGAATGTGTCTTCTGACTGTGAGGTAGAGGGTCAAAGTTTACTCAATGATGAGGAATAGGGGGCGGACCGAACATCGCATATGTTCGCCGTCCGTGGCGAACGCGAACATGCTATGTTCGACGGGAACTATTCGCCAGCGAACTATTCGCGACATCACTAATCTATACTAATTAATTAGTTTAGCTTGTGAATCAAGAGAGGACTGTTGACTGAATTGTAGGTCATCTATATCAGAGATTATAGTTTCCATTTCTGTAATTCTATTTGAAAACTGTTTAATTTCGTTAGACATAAACATTATCTCCTTTTTAATGTTATCAAATTGCGGCAGAAAAATGTCAGAGATTTGTTTAACCAAGCTCTCTGTGTCGATTTGGTGGCTTATACTCAGACTCTTCTTTGCTTGTTCTAGATCAGATGTACCAATACTATTATGGGGTTTCTTGTCTTTTAGTTGTTTAGGAGGCATATTTTCAATGTTATTTCTGCTACTAATCAGAATTCTGTCCATCTACTAATGATGAGAATTTGAGCTTAAAAGAACACTGAGAGCTTGCAACCTCGTTTACTCTCCTCGCAAAACGATAGTGCTCCACTCATAATCTGGCCCAAATTGTTTATCGGATTTAGGTGTAATATTCAACTTGTTGCGCATTGGTAATATCTTGTCTGTTTTTTTGTTGTTGTTTTTTTATAATTAAACATTATATTCTGGGGGGCGGAGCCAACTGTAGAGCTGGTCGGACGTGTTCTGGTGCAGCTCCCGGGCCCAGGATCCTTATTTAGGGGTTTCTCCACATTCTGCAGATATCCTTCTATAACCAAAACTGTTGTGGATAGACCCAAGAGCTAGTATCTTATTGCTATGAACTTTAAGGGACCCGGAGAGACTGTGCCAGCCCGCCGCAACTCTCTAACACTATAGAACAGGGAGAGAGAGCCGCCATCTTGAGGACAATATATTTCATTTGCAGGCCTTCCGCTACCTATTTAGCTCTGAGGGAGCTGAAAATTTACTTCTCCTCAAAGTTCCCTATCCAGCTTGCAATATGCAGACTCCGTCCTGCTTCTTAGAAGAACTGAGGCACTTACTTGAAACCCACCACGCCAGCTTGGCGGACAAGTTGTACGCAGCCCCAAGCAGTAATGGCGGCTGTCAGACCCGGCACCCCGACCTCACTGAGTATATTTCGCTTGAACGGGATGGGGGTGGTGCTATGGGGCCCCGGCGCTTACCCCCTACCTATAGTATATCTGTGGAAGAGCGGGATGCTGGCACAAAGAAGGAGACTAACCAAGCCATACAACACTGTGGAACACTGCATGAGGGAGAACACTCTCTGGATATAACCGCTGACGAACTTAACACCGAGGCAGTAGTAATGCAGCAGATTGCAAAGTCAAGGCAGCAGAGCCCTGCACAGGAATGGAGAGCGGTAACCCGACAGAATATATACTTATGTCTTGCTCCCAAATCACCATCTTTCAGTGGGGGTCCGGGGATGGCTTCAGAACCTAAGTCAAAGAATGTCATGCAGGTAACTTGTCCATACACCCGGGCAGAAACATTGGATGAGCCCAAGCATATTAGCAGCAAGGCGAAACTCCTCTATTCACCCACACCGTTAGACTTATCTTTTGTACCAACGCCATGGTTTTGGTGCCCACCGTATCTGCTATGTAGCGCACAACATGGAGCAGGAGATGGTATCAGCCCTGTGCTAACAGAGGAACAGCTACTCCTACTTATGGACAGGTTTTTACAGCCCTTCTTTTACAACACGGGACAACGCCACAGCACAGCGGCCTGGAGAAGGCATATAGCCTGGCAATTTGATGCAGGATAAAAGACTCCCGCTAGCTCATTACACCTTGACAGGAGGTTGGTGTATTTCTATGACCATCCTGCATTAACATTATAAAATCACTTGTCAGTTTCCTACTATAATCTTCTGCTCTTATGTTCTCTTTAAATCTATACTGAGTGACTATAATATTCTATTTTACTGTTGAATATGGCAGAGTACTATGGGGATGGCAATTTTAGGGTGCATTTGATCTACCTGGCGACAGCAGTGGGAATTGCGCCCATGGGAATGTATGTAGAGCCTATATGGACCTTGAGCGAAAGACATGATACCTATCACATCCTGTGTTCAGCTGGAGAAGTTTATTATGTTAGGAAGTTATAAATGTTCCCTTTGAAGGCAGTTTTTTCTGTGCTGAATGAGAGGTGTACTACAACATTATCTATAGTTCAACTAAATTGCCTACCAATGCCCTATTTCTTTTCCTCTGTATGTGTCAGCCTGCTGTACACACCCTTTTTAAGATGATTCTTGCTATGTGTTCCCTACTATAATTTAGGTTACTAGGAGTTTAGATATCTGCGGCCGAGATGTCTGAACCTTCCACATTTTGTTAGCATGTATGCTCATAGGGGACCTCAGGGCAAACTAGGAATAATAATATTTACTTTTACTATATGATTTTGCCCTGGCGGATAGATTCAAATACTTGTTGACTATTAATCTTAGATATGACACTTCAGAAACTCTGCGAATGTAGTTGCAGGTCAGACAGCACGTGCATTTTCCTCTCTACTTGTAATCCTGACCATCCCTGCCTTATGAGATGTCACACTCTCTTCCAGCATTCAGTATGTTATTTTATTGTGAGCTGGACCCACACTCTTGCCATCGTATATAACCCCTCTCCTCATACTACTACAGTTGAGCCTCATAATCCATATTAGATCTTTTATCTTAGAGCTTTAGACCTTCCTATGTTAGGTATAACAATGATTCGCCACACAATTGACCCAACTCCATGTACACCTTAGCAACAGATTTGCCCGCAGGATCCTCCACATAGATATTCTGCCTGACTTTAAGGTATTGTGTGCACTATGCTATTTCTATTATCACCCCCCCACACACACACATATAATGTACCTCCTTAGCAAGGAGAGTTAAATATGCGGCTTATATAGCCTATGCCGCACCTCACTTATACTTTTCATTAGCAAGTCTTGCAGTACACCTCATTATTGACTCTGCTTTCCCTCTCCAGCCTTGCAAGATAATCTATCATCTTTTCTTTTCCCATGTTAAATTTCAGTTTCTTTTCAATTCACCGCAACATACAAGTATAGTCCATCATATTACACATATATAAGAAAGCATCCCCTCGCTACAGCATTCACACTCTACTGAGTTGATAATTACCCATTTGCAGTAGTGGAGGGCAACATAATGGATAAAAAGAGGTTCACATTCTCATATGTACTACAAATTCCCTATGGTCTTAAAAGTTTCTTATTGTTATGATATCCTTACATTGTAATTCTCAATGATATGCCATTCTTTGTATTTGTTGTACACTAGTTCACAATTGTATTTTTTGAAAACCTCAATAAAAAACTTATTAAAAAAAACCAAAAAAAAACAAAACATTATATTCCAAACACTTAAAGGCCATCTTAAAACTGTTCCATTACACTCACAGTAAAATACCATAAATAGAATGTGACATTTATTAAAATATAGTTTAAAAGAAAGATTTGTATACACATTACTTTAAACCAACCAGAAACTGCACAGTTGTTATTGCTGTTTTAATCCATCTTTCTGTGCCCTTATCTGACTAATACTTTATTCTTGAACTAGTGAAAATTCGGCATTGTTCCCAATAATTCACTCATTAATAATTCAACAATAAGCATGCATCACATCCTAAAGAATAAGTTCAAGGCAAACATCCAGCTTAATAGCTGTTCTGCCAGCTACAGAAAATAGATTTATTTAGAGCTTGGCTTCTATGCACAAAAATGTATGAATAATTAGTAGCATGACTTTATTGATTTTGTTTTTTACATTTCAACAAAAAATAGTGATTAATCTGCCAAAATAACCATCATAGCTAGAATCATTAAGAATAAATGCTGCCTTGTTATCCAAGGATTAACTCTACATTCTAGATGACTCTAGGTTTTTGGGGTATTTTGCTTTTGTTTTTTTAACTTTTATGTTGGCATTTTTACGGCTAGATTTAGAGTTTTGTGGCCAAAGGGGTGCTTTAGCTACGCATGTTTCCCCCCCCCCCCCCCCCCCCCCCCCGCGCACCTTTTAAATAACGCTGGAATTTAGAGTTCTCTGAAGGGCTGCGTTAGGCTCCAAAAAGGGAGCGTACAGGCATATTTACCGCCACTTCAACTCTAAATACCAGCGTTGCAATGGGGCAGTTTGAGCTGCAAAAAAACCTAACACCTGCAAAAAAGCAGCGTTCAGCTCCTAACGCAGCCCCATTGTTTCCTATGGGGAAACACTTCCTAAGTCTGCACCTAACACCCTAACATGAACCCCGAGTCTAAACACCCCTAACCTTACACTTATTAACCCCTTATCTGCCACCCCCGCTATCGCTGACCCCTGTATATTATTATTAACTCCTAATCTGCAGCTCCGTACACCGCCGCCACCTACATTATACCTATGTAGCCCTAATCTGCTGCCCCTAACACCGCCGACCCCTATATTATATTTATTTACCCCTAATCTGCCCCTCCCAACGTCGCCGCTACCTTACCTACACTTATTAACCCCTTATCTGCCGACCGGACCTCGCCGCCACTATAATAAATGTATTAACCCCTAAACCGCCTCACTCCCGCCTCGCAAACCCTATAATAAATAGTATTAACCCCTAATCTGCCCTCCCTAACAACGCTGACACCTAACTTCAAGTATTAACCCCTAATCTGCCGACCGGACCTCGCCGCTACTCTAATAAATGTATTAACCCTTAAAGCTAACCCTAACACTAACACCCCCCTAAGTTAAATATAATTTTAATCTAACAAAATAAATTAAATCTTATTAAATAAATTAATCCTATTTAAAGCTAAATACTTACCTGTAAAATAAACCCTAATATAGCTACAATATAAATAATTATTATATTGTAGCTATTTTAGGATTAATATTTATTTTACAGGCAACTTTATATTTATTTTAACTAGGTACAATAGCTATTAAATAGTTATTAACTATTTAATAGCTACCTAGTTAAAATAATTACAAAATTACCTGTAAAATAAATCCTAACCTAAGTTACAATTAAACCTAACACTACACTAGCAATAAATAAATTAAATAAATTAACTACAATTACCTACAATTAAATCAAATAAACTAAATTACAAAAAACAAACACTAAATTACAAAAAAAAAAGATTACAAGAATTTTAAACTAATTACACCTACTCTAAGCCCCCTAAAAAAATAACAAAGCCCCCCAAAATAAAAAAATGCCCTACCCTATTCTAAAATAAAAAGTTAACAGCTCTATTACCTTACCAGCCCTTAAAAGGGCCTTTTGCGGGGCATGCCGCAAAGAAATCAGCTCTTTTGCCTGAAAAAAAACATACAATGCCCCCCCCAACATTACAACCCACCACCCACATACCCCTAATCTAACCCAAACCCCCCTTAAAAAACCTAACACTAAGCCCCTGAAGATCTCCCTACCTTGTATTCACCCAGCCGGGTATCACCGATCCGTCCAGAAGAGGTCCTCCAGAGGGTCCGAAGTCTTCATCCTATCCGGCCAGAAGAGGTCCTCCAGAGGCTCGGAAGTCTTCATCCAAGCGGCATCTTCTATCTTCTTCCATCCTGAGCGGAGCGGGTCCATCTTGAAGCAGCCGGCGTGGATCCATCCTCTTCTAACGACGTCCTAAGTCCGAATGAAGGTTCCTTTAAATGACGTCATCCAAGATGGCGTCCCTCGAATTCCGTTTGGCTGATAGGATTCTATCAGCCAATAGGAATTAAGGTAGGAAAAATCTGATTGGCTGATTCAATCAGCCAATCAGATTGAGCTCGCATTCTATTTGCTCAATTATTAGTGTGGCGACGATGTGGGGGGGCCTCGGTTTAGGGGTACATAGGTAGTTTATGGGTGTTAGTGTACTTTAGAGCACAGTAGTTAAGAGCTTTATAAACCGGTGTTAGCCCATAAAGCTCTTAACTCCTGACTTTTTTCTGCGGCTGGAGTCTTGTCGTTAGAGTTCTAACGCTCACTTCAGCCAAGACTCTAAATACCGGCGTTAGGAAGATCCCATTGAAAAGAAAGTATACGCAATTGGCGTAAGGGGATCTGCGGTATGGAAAAGTCGCGGCTGGAAAGTGAGCGTTAGACCCTTTCCTGGCTGACTCTAAATACCAGCGGGCGGTAAAAAGCAGCGTTAGGACCCCTTAACGCTGCTTTTGATGGCTAACGCAGAACTCTAAATCTAGGCGTTAGTGTTTCTAAGCATTTCTGTGCTCTTTTCCCCTACAATTTATGTTGTGCTTAGTCAAAGCCAGAGAGCTGTCCCTTAGAATAGCATGGGGACAATTATTGTGAAATTAGCAGTTAGATGAGTGCACCAGTATTTTCTACAATATAAGTGTAAAGCCACAGCTCAGCAGCCGGACAGATAGCTCAACATGCTAAGGCACTGTGACTGAGCACTGTAGCAACCCAAGGGTTGCAGGCTCGATCCCCGGTGAGGTCCACTCAGCCTTTCATCCTTCCGAGGTTGATAAAATGAGCCTTACAGGTGATTAGCCGTGCTTTACAAGTATGCCATACACATACGAATATGTGTTGCTTATTTTTGTTGCATATTTAAATTAGCATCACAATATGCATATGGGATAACCCATACAGACATGCATTAGTCCACAAAAAGAGTACACTTTAACAGTAGATCTTTTTGAAACTTGCTGTATGAGTCAAATTTTCCTTGAATGTGTTTATAGTACAAATTGCTTTGAACATCTTTTTTTTTTACTGCAAAATAATGAAAATCGAATTGTAGCTATACACGTGTGATGCTCCTGGTTGCATATCAACATTTTGATTTTTACTTGATAGCGAGCGTATGGAGGAAGGAAAATGGAATAAATGTACATACCCATCTACTTTAAAAAACATAATCTGTGTTTTTTCATGATTTCCTGCAGAATATTTTCAATTACTGGGACCACATATTTTTACTTGCTAATGAGACAAGCTGTTTGATACAATTACATTTGGAAACATGCTTAGTGGACTAATTTGTCTACAAATAATATTTCTGTGGCCTTCATATCAATATGGATTCTACTGTTTTGTCCTTTACTCTGATTGCTAGACAATAAGCGCTACTTAGTCTTCCTTCACTGCAAGATTAGTGGGAAATTATTATTATTTTCTATAGACAATTCTCTTTTTTAATGTGAAAGAATCAATAAATGAAGCATTTTCTTTCTTGTTCATATTTTTATTCAAAAACATGTCCTTAGTTACTTAGTTCATCTATTTGCATTTATTTTCAGAGCTAGCCAGCTACAAACACAATCGGCTAGATTACGAGTTTTGCGGTACGGCTATTAACGCTGAAAAATTGCCCATTGTGCTGGAATGGCCAGGAACACATATTACGAGTCCCAGCGGTATAGCTATACCGCAAGCATTTTAACCTGTAACGCAACGTCCATTCCACACTCAAAAAAATGACGTTTGAGTGCGGGATTTTCCATAGTGCCGTATTACAGGTTGGGCGGTCCGGCTAAAATGCTTGCATTACAGCCTATACTGACACAATCTATGACGCCATCTGAGACCAGTAGTTATGGATTTTGTGTAACAAAAATCTTTCACAAAACTCATAAATAAACTGTTACAAAGTAAACCCCTAAACCGCCACCCTCCCGCATCGCAAACACTATATGAAAATTATTAACCATTAATATTTCGCCCACTCACATCGCCACTATTAAATAAACATATTAACCCCTAATCCGCCGCCCCCAATATCGCTGACACCTAAATAAACCTATTAACCCCTAAACTGCCGGCCCCCACATCGCCAACATTATAATAAAGTATTAACCCCTAAACCTGCGGCCCCCCACATTGTAACTACTAAACCTATTAACCCCTAAACCGCCGCCCCCCCCACATCGCAAAACACTAAATTAAACTATGAACGCCTAAACCTAACACCCCCAACTTTAAATTAAAATTGCAATATAACTTTCTTTAAATAAATAAAAACTTACCTGTGAAATAAAAAGAAAACTAAGTTTAAACAATAAATTAACCTAACATAACTATTCTAATAAAATGACAAAAAATACCAATTAAAAACTTAAATTAAAAATTTTAAAAAACCTAACACTATGAAAAACTTTAAAAAATCTAAAATTACAAAAAATAATACATTTAATTACGAAACATAAAAAACTCTAAGATTACAAAAATAATAAACAAAATGATCAAAAATAAAAAACAATTACACCTAATCTAATAGCCCTATAAAAATAAAAAAGCCCCCCCAAAATAAAAACACCCCCTAACCTATAATAAACTACCAATAGCCCTAAAATCTGGCCAACTCCCCAAAATAAAAAAAAAACTAACTCTACAAAATCCTAATCTACTCATTGCCCCTAAAGGGGCATTTGTATGGGCATTGTTCTTAAAAGGGCATTCAGCTCTTTTAAAAGTGCCCAAAGTCCTAATCTAAAAAAAAAAAACACCCCAAAAAATGTTTTTTTTTTATTTGAACAGCCAATAGGATTTCAGTAGCTCTCATCCTATAGGCTGTTTTGAACAGCCAATAGGATTTCAGAAGCTCTCATCCTATTGGTTGATTTGAATTTGAAGAATCAAATCAGCCAATAGGAATGCAAGGTACGTCATTTTGAAACAGCTACCTTGCATTTAACTTCCGTGTACGATCGGGTCTGTATGAAGAGGACGCTGCGCGCAGTATGTGTTTGCCGCCCAGGATAGCTCCGCTTCGCTCCACCAGGATGAAGATTGAAGACATCCCAGAGATGGATGAAGGTGTCGCCGTCTGGATGAAGACTTTTCTCCGCCTGAATGAAGATGGATGTCCGGACTTCATGAACTGTGAGTAGATTTTATGGGGGTTAGTGTTAGTTTTGTTTTTTTTTTTCATTTTTTTGGGTGTTATATTTTTTTTTCGATTAGGGCTTTAGGCACTTGTAAAAGAGCCGAATGCTCTATTACGGGCAGTAAAAGAGCTGAATGCCCTTTTAAGGGCAATGCCCATACAAATGCCCCTTTAGGGGCAATGGGTAGTTTAGGATTTTATAGAGTTAGGTTGTTTTTTTTTGGAGTTGGTTGTGGGGGGGGGGGTTTACTTTTAGGGGGGACTTTTTAAGGTAAAATAACTGTTTAACTTTAGGGCAATGCCCTACAAAAGGCCCTCTTAAGGACTATTGGTAGTTTATTCTAGGTTAGGGGGTGTTTTTATTTTGGGGGGCTTTTTTATTTAGGAAAAATGGCTGAGATGGCAACCCTAGTGTCAAACACAGGAATCATAGGACGTATTGAAAAGCCTGTTTTATATGTTTCTTCTATAAGAAACGTGATGTCTATAAGAAGCAAAGAGTAAAGAGTTAGCTCAAAGTAAGATACTGTAGTATTCCCTGATTATTCACACCAAAAAGGTTCATCCATACTGTTTGAATGCAGATATATTGTCACATCCAATGTTATTGCTTTACTAGCTTCCATTGTAAGAAACCCAAACCTCTTTATTGTGATGCAGCAGATGGAGATTGCTACTTTTGATATGGTTCTTTGTATGAATTATAATGTTGCTTCTCATATCAGATACATTTGATTTTGCTGCATTTCTTTTTTGGGTTTAAAATATTTGATGTATTCTTTATAGAATCTTGGAATGCTTTATTATATTATATAAAACATTACTGAAATAGGGGTCCTTGACTTCTTTTCGTCCGGAGGTCCTGTGTGTTTTCATTTTGCCCCTTATTAGACATAAACTCAAATATAAGAGTTGGTTTAGTTAAAGGGACAGCCAGCATTTTTTTTGCTTTAAACAATAGATAATCCCTTAATTACCTATTTCCCAATTTTGCATAACCAACACAGTTATAATAATACAAGTTTTACCTCTGTGATTGCCTGGTATCTAAGCATATGCAGACTGGACCCTTATTTCAGTTCTTTTGACAGACTTGCATTTTAGCCAATCAGTGCTCACTCCTCAGAAAATTCATGTGCATGAGCTCAATGTTATCTATATGAAACACATGAACTAATGCCCTCTAATGATCAAAATGCATTTAGCTTAGAGGCAGCCTTCAAGGTCTAAGAAATTAGCATATGAACCTCCTAGTTTTTGCTTTCAGCTAAGAATACCAAGAGAACAAAGCAAAATTGGTGATAAAAGTAAATTGGAAAGTATTTAAAAAATAGCATGCCCTATTTGAATCATGAAAGTTTTTTTGGACTTGACTGTCCCTTTAAGATTTTTTTTTTCTACATCAACATTTGTTTATAGTCACAGATAAGTTAGGGCTGTCCACTAAAATGCCTCAACATTTAGCAAGAGGAGATGAGGAAGAAGTTGAAAAAAACTTGGATAAAGTTGAATATAGAGAAAGGAGAAGTAAGTAGAGCAGTAGACAATTTACCTATAGGAAGTTGCCTGGGCATTTACCAAGGAGGGAAAGGAGCACATAATTTGCCTCGGGTTCAAAGAGTCATAAAAAACAGCCCCAGATCTTTTTGAACTTCGCAACAATCCTGTTAACCTATTTGCTGCCTAGGAGGGCTGAAACACATTAAGTGGCAAGGGATTACAATGAACACTGGTAGCCTGGGTTTTTAACATCACATTATGGAATTAAAGTTCACCTACACCAGTTTTATGCTTTAAGTTGATTAATATTTATATTTCATTCTTTATTCTTATTCTAATTTTACTTTCATTGTTGAGCATTTTTTTAATTGTTCAGCAGGCTTAAATGATTTTCTTTTTCATAATCATTAATGCTTCCTTCACATAATCTTGCAAGTGTTTCACAACCTTCTTCAGTATATATTTATCATCAAAATCTCCACTTGAACATGCCCATACTTGAAAATGTTAAGGAATGATTATTGCTTTAATTTAATATATAAAAGTGGTAGAATTAGCAGAGTCAGCATAACAGGAGTTTGTCTTGAAATGTTGACTTTGAAACAGCACAGATTTAAATGTCACTTGTAAATTATTGCTGTATTTTAAATGTCAAAAATAAAAGGCATTTGAAAAGTGGCCAATATTGAAAATGTGGTGAAAGCTTTGTTAACTTACTGTATAGAAAATTGAAACAAACGTTCTAGGACATATAAAATAGAGTCAGTATGTTTAATGTTTTTGAGCTAAAGCTGGCATTTTACAACCTGCACAAACTCGCCTTTGATCGCTGGTCTTGCAGCCTGCAGTCATCTATAGATCCAATTTAGACCAGATCCCTGGCCATGCAGCCCCTCTTTAGCCACATGCCACATCAGGCAATCTGAACCTGGAGCCCCTTTAGTAGCATTTCTGTGATCCACAGGCCTATATCAAACCTCAGATCAGTCCCCAGGTCCTCCAGTCTTGCCGTTAATTATGCTATGCAGAGCTCTCTGTCGGCTAGATTTAGAGTTTTGTCGGTAACGACCCGCGTAGCTAACGCTGGCTATTTTCTGGCCGCACCTTTAAAATAACTCTGGTATTGAGAGTCCACAGAATGGCTGCGTTAGGCTCCAAAAAAGGAGCGTAGAGCATATTTAACGCCACTTCAACTCTCGATACCAGAGTTGCTTACGGACGCGGCCAGCCTCAAAAACGTGCTCGTGCACGATTCCCCCATAGAAAACAATGGGGCTGTTTGAGCTGAAAATAAACCTAGCACCTGCAAAAAAGCCGCGTTCAGCTCCTAACGCAGCCCCATTGTTTGCTATGGGGAAACACTTCCTACGTCTGCACCTAACACTCTAACATGTACCCCGAGTCTAAACACCCCTAACCTTACACTTATTAACCCCTAATCTGCCGACCCCGCTATCGCTGACCCCTGCATATTATTATTAACCCCTAATCTGCCGCTCCGTAAACCGCCGCTACTTACATTATCCCTATGTACCCCTAATCTGCTGCCCCTAACACCACCGACCCCTATATTATATTTATTAACCCCTAATCTGCCCCCCTCAACGTCGCCTCCATCTGCCTACACTTATTAACCCCTAATCTGCCTAGCAGACCGCACCGCTACTTTAATAAAGTTATTAACCCCTAATCCGCCTCACTAACCCTATAATAAATAGTATTAACCCCTAATCTGCCCTCCCTAACATCACCGACACCTAACTTCAAACATTAACCCCTAATCTGCCGACTGGAGCTCACCGCTATTCTAATAAATGTATTAACCCCTAAAGCTAACCCAAACCCCCCTTAAATAAACCTAACACTAAGCCCCTGAAGATCTTCCTACCTTATCTTCACCATACCAGGTTCACCGATCGATCCAGAAGAGCTCCTCCGATGTCCTGATCCAAGCCCAAGCAGGGGGCTGAAGATGTCCTTGATCCGGATTGAACTTGATTCTGATTGGCTGATTCCATCAGCCAATCAGAATTTTCCTACCTTAATTCGAGGGACGCCATCTTGGATGACGTCCCTTAAAGGAGCCTTCATTCGTCGGTAGTCCGTCGGGCCAGCAGGATGTTCCGCGTCGGAGGTCTCCAAGATGGATCCGGAAGAAAGAAGATTGAAGATGCCGTTGATAGAAAACTTCAGCCGGATCATGGACCTCTTCAGCTCCCGCTTGGATGATGACTTCAGCCGGATCATGGACCTCTTCAGCTCCCGCTTGGATGATGACTTCAGCCGGATCATGGACATCTTCAGCCCCCTGCTTGGGCTTGGATCAGGACATCGGAGGAGCTCTTCTGGATCGATCGGTGAACCTGGTATGGTGAAGATAAGGTAGGAAGATCTTCAGGGGCTTAGTGTTAGGTTTATTTAAGGGGGGTTTGGGTTAGATTAGGGGTATGTGGGTGGTGGGTTGTAATGTTGGGGGGGGGGGGTATTGTATGTGTTTTTTTACAGGAAAAAGAGCTGGGGCCCTGTTCAGGGCTGGTAAGGTAAAAGAGCTTTGAACTTTTGTAATTTAGAATAGGGTAGGGCATTTTTTATTTTGGGGGGCTTTGTTATTTTATTAGGGGGCTTAGAGTAGGTGTAATTAGTTTAAAATTGTTGTAATATTTTTCTTATGTTTGTAAATATTTTTTTATTTTTTGTAACTTAGTTCTTTTTTATTTTTTGTACTTTAGTTAGTTTATTTCATTGTATTTATTTGTAGATATTGTATTTAATTCATTTATTGATAGTGTAGTGTTAGGTGTAATTGTAGGTAATTGTAGGTATTTTATTTAATTAATTTATTGATAGTGTAGTGTTAGGTTTAATTGTAACTTAGGTTAGGATTTATTTTACAGGTAATTTTGTAATTATTTTAACTATTTTAGCTATTAAATAGTTCTTAACTATTTAATAGCTATTGTACCTGGTTAAAATAAATACAAAGTTACCTGTAAAATAAATATAAATCCTAAAATAGCTATAATATAATTATAATTTATATTGTAGCTATATTAGGATTTATTTTACAGGTAAGTATTTAACTTTAAATAGGAATAATTTATTTAATAAGAGTTAATTAATTTCGTTAGATTTAAATTATATTTAACTTAGGGGGGTGTTAGTGTTAGGGTTAGACTTAGCTTTAGGGGTTAATACATTTATTAGAATAGCGGTGAGCTCCAGTCGGCAGATTAGGGGTTAATGTTTGAAGTTAGGTGTCGGTGATGTTAGGGAGGGCAGATTAGGGGTTAATAACTTTATTATAGTAGCGGTGCGGTCCGCTCGGCAGATTAGGGGTTAATAAGTGTAGGCAGGTGGAAGCGACGTTGAGGGGGGCAGATTAGGGGTTAATAAATATAATATAGTGTTCGGCGGTGTTAGGGGCAGCAGATTAGGGGTACATAAGGATAACGTAGGTAGCGGCGCTTTGCGGTCGGCAGATTAGGGGTTAATTATTGTAGGTAGCTGGAGGCGACGTTGTGGGGGGCAGGTTAGGGGTTAATAAATATAATATAGGGGTCGGCGGTGTTAGGGGCACCAGATTAGGGGTACATAAGGATAACGTAGGTGGCGGTCGGCAGATTAGGGGTTAAAAAATGTAATCGAGTGTCAGCGATGTGGGGGGGGCCTCGGTTTAGGGGTACATAGGTAGTTTATGGGTGTTAGTGTACTTTAGGGCACAGTAGTTAAGAGCTTTATGAACCGGCGTTACCCCAGAAAGCTCTTAGCTACTGACTTTTTTCTGCGGCTGGAGTTTTGTCGTTAGAATTCTAACGCTCACTTCAGCCACGACTCTAAATACCGGAGTTAGAAAGATCCCATTGAAAAGATAGGATACGCAATTGACGTAAGGGGATCTGCGGTATGGCAATGTCGCGGCTTTTTTTTTTTTTTTTTAATGACTCCAAATACCGGTGGTAGCCTAAAACCAGCCTTAGGAGCCGCTAACGCTGGTTTTCACGGCTACCGCCAAACTCCAAATCTAGGCCTGTGGTTGCTGTTTCCCCATGAGCTTTATCTGTGGAGCATACATTTGTAAGAGGAATAAGAGGAAAACTGCTGTCTTATGCTCCCGCTTTTGCAACATATCATCATGAGGAAATGTTACACATAATAAGATTAGCACATTCTTGCAAATTCACTTACAATAGATATTTGAACAACTAGGCAGTGGAGATTGTTTGATATTTTTGTAATTATACGAGCATGCCTTTTCAAACATTGCACTGTAGGTAATAATATTTACACTGGAATTAAAGCCTTATTACAACTCTCAGGATTGGTTTGATGTACAAGCCCCTTTGAAATCAGTGAAGACCTATAAAATACCACTCTCCCTACTTATTTATGTTAACCTGAAGTTCTACGTTATGTCAGTAGGGACTTATGTTAGACTGAGAAGCCAAGTGCTAGATTGGTAGACAAATACTTTTATCAGTAAAGTTCCCTCTCTATATTGGCATACCTGAGATCCTACTTTAATATCATAAAAAGAGAGGTTTAGCATATGAGACCCATGAGCAGTCTCCCTTATTTCAGGGTACTTTCTCCTGCTATAAGAGTTCCACAGATATAGGAGGTCCAAAAGTGGCCTCATGAGCAATCCAGAAAGTTATAGTTTAATTGGCAAACTGTTTGAAATTTGGGTTACTCTCTGTAAAATTTAAAATTGAGAAATGTATTGTATTTTTGTTAGTTACAATTCAAAGTTTAAAGCATTATTTTGGTTTATTTCATGTACCTCTGTATTGTAATTCTCTTTGCTGATCCATATTGCTTGTATGTCTGGAATTAAACCTCAATAAAATGAATATTAAAAAAAATGAGGGGGAGGACTGCTAAGCCTAGCCACAAGAAAAACAAAGAGAACCCCAACTATGACAAGAATAATAGCTGGCAGAGTTTTTCCTGGGACATTAATTACAACTAGTGGACTACTGTAAACTGGAAGAAGGTTTCATGAGCCGATTAATAAATAATATGAAAGATGAAAGGATGGTTCCTCATTGTGTGACACCAACTGACAACCATGGAGAAGGAAGTATGATGGTCTGGGGCTCTTTAGGTGGATCCACAGTCAATGACTTGCACAAACTGAGTGGCCCTTAACCAAAAATACTACCAATTTAGCAGTGCCATGCAATACCTTCTTTAACTGATACAAGAGGAGCTAAGCCTTGCCTTGAATTATATTCAGAACTGTGAATTTCCAGTATATCTTGATAGCACCAATGTGACTGTTTTTATTCTAGTTACTATACATGGATATAATTTACCATGTGGCAACCCTTCTGTTTATTTATTTATTTTTTAAATTATAGTCAAAGAACATGTCACACACAGATTCAAAAGAGTGAATAGGTAGGAAGCAAACTAAAGATATGTTTTGGAATACTAAAGAACGGAAAGTTTTAAGAGGTGATACAAAGAGGTCTAAAATAGTATATAATAGTCTCAGGTTTAGCAATAAGTAGCTCTTTTTGTGTAGTTATTAATAATAGATGGGAAAAGGCATCATAAATGAAGGTAGGTAAATTGTCATAACTAGAAAGTATAAAGTAGACTGGACAAAAAAGCTTGACATATGATCAAGAGGGAGCTTTTGAAGATAGGTGTAATCAGAGCATCTTTAATAGAAGCAGGAAATAATGAATTAATCAGTGAGAGGGGATAGTAAGATGAGTAAGGTTTAAATACTTAGTAGTCACATGGAAGACATTGTGAAGGAACAAGGTCAAGAAAGCAGGTATGTGGATAACTCTTTGTTATACAGACAAGATCAGAGTGCTTTGTTTGGAGTAAGGACCGGTAGGGGGTTTACACAATGAGCTGTAACATTGTTAAATGGTGTATTTTTTTTTCTCTTTAATTGGTTTGTGCTGGGGATCAATATCCTTCTGATCTATGGGAGATTTCTGTCCCCATGGAGCTTAATTTATAGGAAGACAGGTATGCCATCCCAATTAAACTCCTCATCTATTATCCCAGTCAAACTCTCCAAATGTCACTGTTGTTCATAGGGGTGTAGAAAGGCAGAGGAGAGAGGTGATAGCTGAAAAACAATACCTGGTGTGTGATGAGAGATTGGATAAAACAAATGAGAAATGTGTTTGTTTGGAAAGAGCTGTAGTGTAAGGGGGTAACTCAGCACTAACACAACAGTATGGGAACACTTTTGAAGGATTCTTTTTTGATTACATTGAGAGTGGCAAAATATGGTGGGAGTAGCCATGACAATTAAATATGTACATTAGTGCATTGTATGATCCTAACATATGGACAAGTCAGAGTGAAGATGTTAGAAGCTTAAATCATGAATACTTTTTTTTAGTGGTGGAGATGTGATCTAGAGTCATAGTCCACCAAGTAAAGCCAGATTAGCTGGTAAAAGAGAAACATCAAGAAACAGAGAGATCAGATGGGTAGGTTTAACTACTGGATATTTAAAAATTCTAAAATATATGTAGAAGTGCATTAAAGTAATTGAGAGAGGCAGGCAACAAGGTGTTCAATTAATTTTTGCTCCAAGAGGCCAATAGATGGGTATGGATGAGTACAAAAACAAACTGGAAAATTATTTGGGGGGAGCAGAATGGCTATATTATCCTATCTTTAAAATATGAGTGGGGTTAACTTGCGTGTAAGTTAGGACAGTAAAGCAGCAGAAGTGGTATTTGAGGTTGATCCTGTTTCTTGTGATTAGCAGGAGAATTAATGAGATTTAAATTTATTATCAATAGAGAAGAGATTGCCACACACAGAACAGATATTACAAATGATGCAGAGTAATGAAGTGGTGGCAGAGAGGCATTACATGTATAAAAGTGTATTAAGGATGCAGGGGTGTATGTGAGCTTTGATTTGAATTGGAGCGATACCCCCAGCCTCCTTCAAAACTGAGTGATGGGGAGTGATAAAAAATAATTGTGCGTTTAGTGTGTGTTCCAGACTATTGTGGTTGGTGTTTGGTGTATCAGTTGAGGGTCTTGAAATGAAGATGAGTTAATGTGAGATGAAAATGATAAAGACAGAAGAGACAGTGACATGTAAATGGTGTACGATATTTTATATGTTAGGGAAGGGGCTATGGCTATTGGGTGGAGAACAGCAAGTATAAAAATGAAATAAGTATAAACAGTGACTGCTTAAAACAATCTGTTAGTACAGATTTGTGTAAAATGATTTCTATCCAGGGGGTTTATACCATTGAAAACTAAACACCCTATAATTAAAAACCTATACTAACACTAAATTATAGCAATCGCCATTAAAAAGGCCATTTGTAGGACATTGCCCTACAGTGAATTAGCATTTTTTCAAAAAAATAAAAACTACACCAATCTACAAGTAACCCCCCCAAAATAAAGTCAACTAAAAAAAACTACTCTAAAAAATACCCTTACCTGGGCATTGCCCTTAATAGGGCATCTATCTCATTTGCTGCCCAGAAAGAAAAAAAAACATGCAAGAAAATCCTTACACTAAAACCCCAAATATGGTACTCACCGAAGTTGAATCAGGGTGTCGGCGCTCCATCTTCATCCCGGCGGTGGTTACTCTTCATCCCGGCAGCGGTCTTCTTATCTTCATCCCGACGGTGGTCTTCTTTGAGCAATCACATTAACTTTCAACTTGTAATACGAGCGGACATTGCCGCTCAATGCCACCCATAGAAAATATAGGGAACAAGTCCAAATGAATTTGTGGTAATATATAATCAAAATTTAAAAATGAACTGCAATGTGCAATACAAGCTACGCGTTTCTCAGCCTTCCAGGCATTTTGTTCAGCTTTTATTGCACATTGCAATGCATTTCTAAATACTGATTTTATTTTTAAATTAAATTCTCAATGGTTTTAACTATGACTTGGAGGCCCTATTTGATTAATTACTAATATACGGCTAGATTACGAGTTGTGTGTTATGTGTGAAAAAGCCTCATAACACTGCTTTTTCCCTACCGCTGGTATTACGAGTTTCCGTAACGCAACTAAAATAACCATCTCCACTCAAATCCATAACGTAAACCCAGACCCAGTAGTTAATCATATACCGCTAGCAAAAACATCCACAAATCACTTCAAAAACATTACACTTACACTCATACAAACACTACACAATATTTATTTTTTCAATTTTCAATTTTCAGATTTTGGACTGTACCGCCCTTTTCCGACAGTGCGGATCAGGTCCGCCAGACCTCGCTGAATACGGCGAGCAATACACTCGCCGTATTCAGCATTGCACCAGCAGCTCACAAGAGCTGCTGGTGCAACGCCGCCCCCTGCAGACTCGTGGCCAATGGGCCGCCAGCAGTCGGTGTCAATCAACCCGATCATACTTGATTGGGTTGATTTCTGGCGATGTCTGTCCGCCTACTCAGAGCAGGCGGACAGGTTATGGAGCAGCGGTCTTTGTGATCGCTGCTTCATAACTGCTGTTTCTGGCGAGCCTGCAGGCTCGCCAAAAACAGGGGGCATCAAGCTCCTTTCGGAGCTTGGTAGATAGGCCCCAGTATGGTCCTACAGACATGATAACAAAATTTCAAAATTTTATTCAATCAGATGTACAGATACCATGTCCCATGGTGCATATCATGTTTACTTCACCAAATAAAAGTCCATTACACGTTGCCATTTTTGTCAGCTCTCTAATGCCTGCTGGCGTATATATATATAATTTCTATATATAATATATATATATATATATATAAGTAAACTCGGCAGGCATGACGTCTCTCAGGTTCTCACGGTTGGAGAGTACAGCACTGGTCAACGCCGTCAAGGACTTCAATCCGCAACTGTTTGGGAACAAGAAGAAGTCGACGAAGCAGAGTATTAGGAAGGCCCTCTGGTCGTCTATAACTAATGATGTTAATTTAGTGTGTGGTATCCAGAGGACCACGAATCAAATCATGCAAAGGTTCAGGGATATGAGGTTGCGGCTCAGCAAAAAAGTCACCCTCATAAAGGAGTGGGTAAAAGCCAATCTGAGGGATGGAAAGCAGGATCCACCCCCACGGAAACTGTACCTGCAACCTTATGAGGTGACTTTATGCACCCTCCTCAATCTCCGGGTCCCCCGCAGATTTAGATCCACTCGCTTCTCAACTTCTTCTTCTTCCATCCCAGCTGCTGGATCAGAAAGTCCAGACCCGGAGGCCAGTGCAGCTGATTCTCCAACCGGTGACCTGGGAGAAGAAAGTCTAGAGGCTGAACCAGGTAAATATCAGACTTCATATAATATATTAATATTTGAGTATATATTTAAGCAATGTGTATATAGTCAAATATTCAACCTATATAGATCTCACAACACACGCTACATATGATGTTTAGATTTCTGAATTTAGATTCGCCACACATGAAATAGGAATGATGTTTCTTGCGCTCTACAGAATATGCGTCACAGAGCGAAAATGGTATTGCACATCCGTGAAATCCCTATCATCCGCCATTTCATACATTGACTATCGAATCATACCACAATTCTAAATATTAATTGTTATCATTCAATATTAACAAATATACGATTGTAATCTCGTAATACACCAATTGCAAATATATTTGAAGTCTTTAGAAATGATACTCATCACACTACTATATCCAAATCAATACTGAATAACGGATGCACAATTCCACTTTGAATCATTGCGCAATGATCACGAAAGATAGAATTGCGCACACACGTGAACATGTGCTTGCTGTAACAGTGGCATAACTTTAGACATGTTGGTCAAATGTATACATGAATTAGTTTATATGTGAAGAATACAGTATCTTTATTTACAATCTTCGACATTATAAAAGCTATACTAGCAAGATCAAAATAAAAATTGAACAATCTCTATCAATTGATGACAATGCAAGAAGACACAAAATGACTTAAAGCGACAGTCAACAACATGAAAGATTGAAAATAAGAATACATGATCTCTTTATTTATACATTAATTTAGGAAACAATGAACTCACGTGAATACAAATATAATTTTACTTTGTCAATTAGAATAAAAAAATACGTTTTTTTGTGCCAATGGCCTTATTTGTATTAATGATATCCAATCCTGATTGAATATTTTACAGATATGGATATTGGTGCTGGAACCTCGAGCCCGGGTTTGTCACTGTGTGGTATGTCTCATTTTAATTTACCTTTCTCTTATTAACTTTGACATAACATTACATAATCCATTCACATTGATCTATATTAATATGGATACTCTAATTATCTTTTCTTGTTATTTTAAAATAAGAATCACAAATCAGAGTTGGAATTCCATTGTAATACAAATCTCAATTTATGAGTATTTGAAGATATTCCTTCTATTCTTGATATCTTCATTTTAATGTAATCTTAGGGTCATGGCCATTTTTTATTCTGCCCTTGGGTAGTGCTTGACATTTTTTTGCTACATTTAGACAACACTAACACATTTTTACATATGTGCAGATTATAGAAATATACATCTCATATGCTTTTATATTTTCATCTTATCATTAAAGGGACATGAAAACCAACATTTTACTTTTAGGATTTAGACACATCATGTGATTTAAAACAAATTTCCAATTTACTGATATTATCTAAATTGCTTCAGTCTATTGTTATCCTTATTTGAAAAGCATATCTAGGTAGGATCAGGAGCAGCAATGCATTACTGGGAGTAACCTGCTGATTGGTTGATGCACAAAATTGCCTATTTTCATTGGTTCAACACATGTCTTCAGATAACAGTAGGGCAGAGTTGTTCCTTTAAAGAAAGACAATAAAGCAAAATAGAAGAAATAAGTATATTTGAAAGCTTTTTAAAATCACAGGCTGGATTTGAATAATGGAAATTAATACAATTACACATTTGGAGTTTCATGTCTCTTTAAGAGAGAAGGATAATTAAAGATTCTTGATGATATCCTGAAATTATATATTTGATTGTAATTGCATGCTCCATCCCATTCATTACATCAACATATGGACTAGACAATTCATTAACAGTGACATTGTCAAATAAAGATATTTTAATATTTAGTATTAAAGGTACACTGAACACAAAATGTGTCTTTTGTCATTCCTGATAGAGCATGCAATATTAATAAACTTTCTCATTTACTCCTATAATCAAATTTTCTTCATTCTCTTGGTATCTTTATTTGAAATGAAAGAATGTAAGTTTATATGCCGGCCCATTTTTGGTGAACACCCTGTGTTGTTCTTGCTGATTGGTGGATACATTCACCCACCAATAAACAAGTGCTTTCCATGGTTCGGAACCCAAAAATAGCTTAGCTGCCTTATTTTTCAAAGAAAGAAAGCAATAGAAAGAGGACAAATTGATAATAGGAGTAAATTGGAAAGTTGCTTAAAATTGCATGCTCTATCTGAATCAAAAAATAAAAAACTTGTTTTTAGTGTCCCTTTAATTAAAAAATATCTTCATTAATCCTTACACGGTTTTGATGAAACAATGTTGATATCTAAATCACATCTTTCACTCTTGGACTACCTTTATATATACATATATAAGCATATTCTAACAGCACCATGATGACATAGTTTGACAAATATCTTATGTTTTGCATTGTGATCAATATCTGTTGTGTCCTAAAACAGATTACTGTATATTGCACAAATGCATCTATGTGCCACATGGATTAGGTTACATTTTTAACCAGTTGTTATTCAAAGTGTTGTGTATTATTTTTAAAACAGGGATCAATAGTTATATTTATATATGCCATTGATTCATATGAGAAGAATTGGCTGTCTAATATACAGGGAGTGCAGAATTATTAGGCAAGTTGTATTTTTGAGGATTCATTTTATTATTGAACAACAACCATGTTCTCAATGAACCCAAAAAACTCATTAATATTAAAGCTGAATAGTTTTGGAAGTAGTTTTTAGTTTGTTTTTAGTTATAGCTATTTTAGGGGGATATCTGTGTGTGCAGGTGACTATTACTGTGCATAATTATTAGGCAACTTAACAAAAAACAAATATATACCCATTTCAATTATTTATTTTTACCAGTGAAACCAATATAACATCTCAACATTCACAAATATACATTTCTGACATTCAAAAACAAAACAAAAACAAATCAGTGACCAATATAGCCACCTTTCTTTGCAAGGACACTCAAAAGCCTGCCATCCATGGATTCTGTCAGTGTTTTGATCTGTTCACCATCAACATTGCGTGCAGCAGAAACCACAGCCTCCCAGACACTGTTCAGAGAGGTGTACTGTTTTCCCTCCTTGTAAATCTCACATTTGATGATGGACCACAGGTTCTCAATGGGGTTCAGATCAGGTGAACAAGGAGGCCAAGTCATTAGATTTTCTTCTTTTATACCCTTTCTTGCCAGCCACGCTGTGGAGTACTTGGACGCGTGTGATGGAGCATTGTCCTGCATGAAAATCATGTTTTTCTTGAAGGATGCAGACTTCTTCCTGTACCACTGCTTGAAGAAGGTGTCTTCCAGAAACTGGCAGTAGGACTGGGAGTTGAGCTTGACTCCATCCTCAACCTGAAAAGGCCCCACAAGCTCATCTTTGATGATACCAGCCCAAACCAGTACTCCACCTCCACCTTGCTGGCGTCTGAGTTGGACTGGAGCTCTCTGCCCTTTACCAATCCAGCCACGGGCCCATCCATCTGGCCCATCAAGACTCACTCTCATTTCATCAGTCCATAAAACCTTAGAAAAATCAGTCTTGAGATATTTCTTGGCCCAGTCTTGACGTTTCAGCTTGTGTGTCTTGTTCAGTGGTGGTCGTCTTTCAGCCTTTCTTACCTTGGCCATGTCTCTGAGTATTGCACACCTTGTGCTTTTGGGCACTCCAGTGATGTATGGCCAAACTGGTGGCAAGTGGCATCTTGGCAGCTGCACGCTTGACTTTTCTCAGTTCATGGGCAGTTATTTTGCGCCTTGGTTTTTCCACACGCTTCTTGCGACCCTGTTGACTATTTTGAATGAAACGCTTGATTGTTCGATGATCACGCTTCAGAAGCTTTGCAATTTTAAGAGTGCTGCATCCCTCTGCAAGATATCTCACTAGTTTTGACTTTTCTGAGCCTGTCAAATCCTTCTTTTGACCCATTTTGCCAAAGGAAAGGAAGTTGCCTAATAATTATGCACACCTGATATAGGGTGTTGATGTCATTAGACCACACCCCTTCTCATTACAGAGATGCACATCACCTAATATGCTTAATTGGTAGTAGGCTTTCGAGCCTATACAGCTTGGAGTAAGACAACATGCATAAAGAGGATGATGTGGTCAAAATACTCATTTGCCTAATAATTCTGCACTCCCTGTAGTAAGAAATCCAACATATGTGAAAGACATCATTTTCTTTACAATCACCTTGATGAACTCATAAATTTATTGTTCATATTAGTGCTCTAATCTTCAAATTTTGTATATTATTTGGAATATTTTAAACTAATGTGATTTAGTGATGTCCAAACTGTCTTCACTAATATATTTTAATATCATTAATAGAACTAGTTATTGTGACGAGCCCAGAGGGATCCAGCACCAATAGTGACCTGCCTTTGCAGGCTTCTGGTAAGTCCATTGACTCATTCATATGTCATTAAAGGTGTATTTTTCATAAATATTCTGAACATGATTTTGATGAAGCATTTCATTTGAATTAAAAAGATAATATACTTCTCTGATGATATATATGCAGATCTCAAAGCTTCTTAGTCTACACCTTTGTGCTTCAGAACATGGCTAGCACATGTTTCTATTTAGTATATATTTAGACATCAATCATCAAGTGATACACTCATGTGAACTCTTAAATGTTCCATGTACTTTTTTTAAAAAATACAGACACTAAAATCAAATTATTACTCATCGATAATTACAAATCTTAGTTCATTTGCATGCTCCTGCAAAATGATGTAATTCCTAACTTTGGTTCTGTATCTCTTTAATGCAACATTGATGTGTGTCATTGAGCACCAGTAACATATATTATAATATTTGATTTAAACATGTACACAACATATTATTTTACAGTTATTGCTGGAACAACATGTGAGATGGAGGAGGAAGTGGCTCCCTGGGAGTCTGATGGTATGTCAAATATATATAACATGTATCTAACATGTATTATTGTTTACAAATCATACTCTTGACAAAAAATAAAGTCTACAGCTTTGTGCATTTAAAATATCTTATTCCATTATTTTTTAAATACCCTCCTGCCCCCCCCCCCTTTATATATCATGCAGCATGAACATATGTTTTTCCATGCAAACCCACAATAAGCTTCTTCTGATTGTACAGACAGTCATTTCTATTCATCTGAGTGCATAGATGCAGACCATATAATTATGTCATCATTGTTTAGAACTTCAAAACCACTTCTAAGTATACATCAAACATAATCATATTGAAATTAATTCATTTAATTTCATGATGTATGATATTTAAATGTTTTTTTCCAAAAAGTTATGTGTAGACTGTCCATTTCAATCAAACAAACATTAATATTCCTCAGAAATAAAGCATGCATTTCAGAATGTGTCTATTAATATTGGGATGACATACATTTAATCCTAATATAAAAGACAGATTACAATAAAATATTAAATTTAAGATCAGATATAGAAAATTATATTCTTAATATTTAATATGAACGTTAGTATCTACTGTGTATATATTCAGAATAGTAATTGTTTGAAGCATCAAGCTTCAAATTAGTCAATTTAAGATTGCAAAGGCAATCACTGAAATAGATATGTAAATCAGGGTTTACCTGGTTTCAAAGGCTATGTGTAGTGTCCATTTAAATTTGATCATATTACACACTCCCATATTATTCAATTGTTGTATTTTCAAAAACAAACCCACAGGCATGTGTCTAAAAGAACTCTATTGCATATATCAATAACTTAAAACATAGTCATTATTGTGACTTTGTCTAAATATTTTAGGAGAACAAGAATCCGGACTTTAAATAATGTTGATTCCTGATTTCTTGCAAGATAATAATATATTTCCATATCATATATGTATATATATTTTTGTTCTATATTTCAGATGGACCTTCCACTTATGGGCATCAACCTCCCGCCCCTCCCTAGCCAGAACCCACTCCCGCCTCTCCCCAGCCAGAACCCACTCCCGCCCCTCCCTAGCCAGAACCCACTCCCGCCCCTCCCCAGCCAGAACCCACTCCCACCCCTCCCCAGCCAGAACCCACTCCCGCCCCTCCCAGACAGAACCCACTCCTGGACCTTCCAACTCCTGTCCTGTCCCTCTAAAAAAAAAGAGCCCTTGCCCCCCCTCGCCGCTCTCCCCATTTTGCCACCCGTCAAGCTCCCTCACCTGCACAGCCACCAACTCCCCAGGCCCCTGACTCCCCAGCTATCAGAATCTGTTTCCAGAAAAAGGAGTGGAACACAACTGCAGTAAAAATAAATGTATATTTGTTACACCAGACAGTCTGAATCCTCTATTGCTGGAAAAGGATCCCTTCAGTCTAGTGGTTCACCAATTTATATATCTTTAAGAATATACTCAGTCCGTAGGATACTGAAGGAGGAAGACTTCTAACTGATAATATCACACTCAGATAGTATCAGAGGAAATTAAAGAAAAGAAAAGACTCAGGCAACAGTGCGTCTGTACTTGGAGTAAGATAAAGGTAGAAACCCGACTTCCGTTTGGGGTGGAGCCTAAACAAGCGTGCTCCCTGGTTGCGGTGACTGAGCGCCGCTGGAAAATTCTACCCAAGCCTTCACACCATCTAACCCGGGGACTGCTAACGGGTGTTCGTGTGGTGGTGCATGCAGCCATAACACCAGGCTGCTGGCTGGAAGTCGACACTATTTACCGGAGTGGAGGACCGTTTGGAGTGCCTGATAGCTACAAAGACTCTGCGGCAGTGTTTCCAGAGGACACTCACATAGACCTCCAGAGCGGCTGTGAAGTGCCGGCATCACCGGTACCGCTAATCGAGGAAAGGTTTCCTACCCGGTGGAGGAAATCTGGTGCACCAGAGGCAACGGCCGGGAATACGTGACAGGAAACTGACGTCACGCTATCGCCGGTGAATTGGAGACTCCGCCGGGCGGAGGCTCTCTGGATAGCCCGATACATCTCTCCAAGATCAGGACCATTTGCTGACAGCCCGCCAGTGAAGGGGAAGTGATTGCTCCGTGGTAAAGGTCCGATAGATTGATGCAGTGCCGGGTCAGATGAAACTAGCTCCAGTCGCAAGTACAAGTTTTTTTACCTATTTCCCCTATTGTTGCTGTATGTTTGCCTCTTGATGTTCTCCATTGTCAGTTAAGAGGAGTGAGGCAGATAAAACTTAAAGGTAAAATGCTTGACTTTCAGGCTCATTGCTAAAAAGGGACACAGCAAGTTTTACCCCTGCAAAAGGGGATATACCTTACCAGACCTATTGCTAATAAGCTGGAACTTGTGTGTGCTCCTCTGAGCATTATACAGCGGATTAAGTCATTTGGAGACAAAACATTGCCCCAAGTTACTAGTTTGTTTGTTTGATTGTGGCATGTGTATTGTGTCCAGCACAAGGACATTTTCTGGCAAGAAGGAACAGAGGAGAGTCGCTGACATTTTCTCCCTCCTCCATGTTTGTCAATTTACCTGCTCATAATATAAGCTTTAAGACTCTTGAGGCTTCTCATCCAGAAGCACGCAATTGCATTTATATATGTTAATAGCTGGTGCCTTTTTTCCTGTTTATTAACTGAGCATTTAATCCAAATTCTAAATTACTTAAGGCAGTCAATCTTAAAGGTTCACTGGAAAGGAAAAAGGAAAGAGAGAATAAAAATTTATTTATTTATTTTTTTTTTTTTGCTTTTTGTGTTTTGTGCATTGATTAAGTTATTTCCATCAGAAATATTTATTTGCTAGTGGCTACCTTTACAAATCCTCATTACTTTATCTAGGCTGCTTGCACAGTCAAATCCCAGAAGGGGTTATATATTCTGCTCTAATTGATAATATATAGTACTCCGGCCTTTGCTGGGCTAACAGTGATCTGCTAATTACTCTCTAACTGATTTCTAAATCAGTTTCTAGCTGAAGTATGCCCTCTTTAGGCTCTAGCATATAGGGAACAGAATGTAGCTGATTTGTATTCGTGTATTGTCAGCTATTATCCCTAAAAAGGAAAAAAAAAAAAAAGGGGAAAAGGAAGAGGGAAGAAAAGGGAAAAGAAAAGAGAAAAGAGAGCCATAGTGGTATAAACGCAAACCAGATCATTTTGTTATTGTCTACTGAAACCTGCAGGGAAAAAACTTTTTGTTCCTACCTACTGTTTGTTCTTGGATTATACCCCAATTATATTCTGCCATTTACTGTTAAATATATAGAGAGAAAAATCTAAAAGAGGGAACCATCTGTCTCTTTCTGGTTTCCAGATAAATTCCTTATTTTTGACAGGCCTATTTCACTGTTTGTTTCTGCCCTAGGTAAAGGGCCCTCTTCACATTTATTCTATCACTGATTATATACACTATCACCTACCCACACACAATATAATCGACACCTAGCACTACACTCCCCTTTTTTTTTTTTTTCCCTCTTTTTCACCAAATAGACCCCGCTCTGATGTGGCCTCAGTAATTTTGCCCACGATTTTTTCACACCCAATCACTCACTCCCCTTTTTTTTTTCTTTTTTTCTCGCACTTTTAATTTGTGGAAAAATTTGTCACGCAGGCGAAAAAAAATTCACCCGCAATGCCTGCCAAACTTAAGGATAAAAAATCTAAATCAAGTGATTCTAGCCTTGATTCCACATTAAGTGATTTACCTCTACCCTCTTTTGACATACAGGCTCTGACAGTACAACTGTCCGCTGTATTCGCACCTCATTTTGAAATGATTAAAAAAGAAATCTCTAGCATGGCCTCCGAACTATCTACTCTTGCCACCGAATTCAGGCAGTTCTCTGCCCGAATCGGTGAGGCAGAGGATAGAATCTCGGATTTGGAAGACCGGGTAAATGCACAAGAGGTGACCATCCGTAAACAAGACACCACAATTCAAAATATGCAGTTGCGCCTGGAGGACATGGAAGACCTCTCCAGGCGCAATAACATACGTATTGTGGGTCTCCCGGAGACAGCAGAATATGAAGATTTATTGAAATTTACTTCCCTAGGGCTCCCTCAGGCATTGGGAATGCCTGCAGAATGTCTGCCCCTGATAATAGAAAGAGCTCATAGAGTAGGCCCGAAGAGATCTTTAGTTGATAAGACAGCCAAGAGCAGAATGTGTATATTTAGGGTACTCAAATTCCAGGACAAAATCGAATTAATGAAACTTTTTAGGAAGAATGGACCTATAATGTTAGGTAATAATAAAATCCTCCTCTTCCAGGATTTCTCTACTGAGACATCCCCGAAGAGGAAGTCTATGGCCCCATATTGTTCGCAGCTGATAAATAATGGAGTTAAAGCCCGTATGGTCTACCCGGCTAAAGTTATAGTTGAGGATAGTGACTCAGTACTTACATTTCAGGAAATTCCAGAGATCAAAGAATATATCAAATCAAAAAGGATAAACTGAAGATTGAGAAATTAGTTCCTTTCTTCCCGTTTCTTGGCCATGATCATGAAGTTAGAGACTATCAGGCCTCTATTACAGATATGGGTGAATGTGGTATGTGTGGGGTTTTTTCCTTTTTTTTTTTTTTTTTGGATGGGGAAGAGGGAGGGGCTTAACCATGCAAAATTTTAATCTTTAGGTATGTCTACTCGTTAAATGTCTGGAGTAAATATATTATCATGGAATGTTGGAGGAATAACCTCCCCCATGAAGAGGAAACTCATAATTAAAACTCTTGCAAAAAAAAGGCCAGATATTGCATTTATTCAAGAAACCCATCTTAATGATTCAGAAGTAGCTAAACTCAAAATTAAGTGGGTGGGTGAAGTAGTAGCCTCTTCAAGTACAAATAGGAAATGCGGAGTGGCGATCCTATTCCATAAAGAGTTAGATTATAAAATTCTGTATGTGGATAAAGATCCACAGGCCAGATATATCATACTCCAAATCCAGATTAATCAGGTTACTTATATACTTTGCAACGTGTATGGTCCAAATAAAAATAGTAGAGACTTCTGGGAAAGTATTAAAGGTAAGATTTTTCCCTTTATAGGTGAGAATCTCATCTTGGCGGGGGATTTCAATATGACACTAGCTCCAGAATTAGATAGATTTCATAATACAAATGCGAAACAATATAAAAAAACCGCCAAATACTTTAGAATTTTTTGTTCTCAGCTAAAATTGGTAGATATCTGGAGAATTAAGAACCCGGATTCCCGGATTTTTACGTGTGAGTCTAAAGCACACAGAACCTTCTCCAGGATTGATCTCTTCCTACTATCTGAATCCTTGTCAATTGTACAAGTGGTAACTGGAATCGAGGACGTACTGATATCCGATCATGCACTAATATATCTTACTCTGCCCCCCCCAAATAGTCTTGTAGATAAAAGCCAATCTCTTTTTTTTCCCCGATATTTGTTGAATAACCCTAGATTCGCCATCTGGCTTAAGCAAAGATGGAGGGATTATTGTACGAATAATATTTCTTACTTTAACAGAATTGAGACTTTCTGGGAAGCAGCTAAGGCTGTCCTAAGAGGAGATATAAAGAGTTACTTAATAACCAGTAAAAAGAAATTGCGGGCCCTAGAAATACAATTATCCAATAGAGTTAGAAATGCCTATGTAAGATTTGCTGAGGATCGCTCCTCGATCAATTGGAAAAAGTACCAGGAGGCTAGAAGAGAGAGAGATGTCTTCTTAGAACAGAGAGCCCAAAAGGAAGAGATTAAAATTAACACTCAATACAGGGGTCTTTATGGGGACTCCACGAAATATTTGGCGAAATTAATTAAAAATAGAAAGAGGAAGAATTATATCCCGGCTATTAAAGAAAACGACACCTTATATACAGATTCAAAGGAGATTAGTAGAGTGCTGTTTTCATTCTATCAAAAGCTATACTCTAGGCAGGTTAGTAATACGCAGATACAAGACAGATTTTGGTCTAAAATAAAGCTACCGCAAATTCAAGAAGATGATCTTTCATTTCTTAATGCTCCAATTAGAGTAGAGGAAATCGGGGACATGATAGACAAGATGCGGCTGAACAAGGCTCCCGGCCCAGATTGTCTTCCGGCAGAATTTTATAGATTACTTGCACCAGAAATTATTCCTACCCTAGAAAAGCTATTTAATAGTTATTACCGTTCAGATAATTCCATCTCTTCCTATTTCTCAGCTGCAAATATCACGTTAATTCTCAAGAAAGGCAAAAAAACCAGAAGATCCGGCCTCCTATAGGCCTATATCCGTGTTAAACACAGATTATAAGATACTGATGGCGATCTTATCAGACAGACTTTCCTTATTCTTGGGTAATATTATTCACACAGATCAGTCGGGCTTTATGAAATCTAGGACTTCTATGAAAAACATTCGTAAGATAGTGACTTGTCTTGACTATTTTTACGACCTAAAAGAAAGGAAAAAAAATAATAACTTCTCTGAGGATTTTGCTATTTTATCGTTGGATGCTGAAAAAGCTTTCGATGCTATTGCTTGGGATCATCTTTTTAAAGCATTAGAGGAATTTGGTTTTAAGAATCAATTCCTACAATTTATCCGAAAAATATATAGAAATCCAATTTCATACCTGATCGTGAATGGTGTCCTCTCGCAAAAGATTATTCTGGGAAGGGGAACAAGACAAGGGTGCCCGTTATCGCCCCTCTTGTTCAACCTGGCTTTAGAACCTTTAGCTATCCGTTTCTGAAGTATATTAGAAGGTATTAAGATGGGCTCTTATTCTCTTAGGACACTTTTATATGCTGACGATCTAGTATTATTTTTAAAGAAATCATCTGTTTCAATACCAACTGCATTACAATGTCTAGATGAGTTTAGCTCCTTTGCGGGATATAAAATTAATTTTAATAAAAGTGAACTCATGTGGATTATTAAACTAAGAAATAGCCTGAATGAACATCCTTTCAAAGAGGTTGAAGCAATTACATACCTTGGCATAATATTACATAAAAATCCAAGGAATTGGTATAGACTTAATTTTTTACCACTGTTTCAGAAGGCTAAAGCAGATTTGGAGCTATGGAAGGCATTTCAACTTTTTATTACGGCACATATTAATTTAATTAAGACAATTATTTTCCCGCGATTACTTTACCCGCTTCAGAATCTTCCATTGTCTATCCTTAGTAAGGATTTGCGTAAATTAAATTCCTCCTTCTCCAAATTTATCTGGAGCGGTAGGAGACCACGTATTTCATTGGAGAAATTCACGCAGAAATTTGAAGTCGGAGGTCTTTCTCTTCCTAACCTTAAGTTATATAATTGGGCCTGTTTAAGTAAAACAGCTCTGGATTGGATTGTAGAAAAGGAGCTGGTGTCATCCTTAGAGATTGAGAATTATATGGTCTCTCCTTATTCTTTAAAAGCAATCTTGCATTGCCCGCCACAATCGTTACCAAATAATATAACTACGCTTATATCCATTAGTAATGTAGTGGCGGCCTGGCAAAGGTGTTGCACATTACTTGAAGTGGATTTTACATTTTCGGCATTTACGCCAATTACTGGGAATCCACAATTTATACCGGCTAAGCAATCAATATTTAGTGAATGGGCTGAGAAAGACCTTAAATATGTTTGCCAGATCCTTTCACAAGACGGGCAAATAATCTCTTTTGAGATGCTTTCCCAACATTTTCATCAAGCCAGATCTAATTTCTTTGCATATCTTCAGCTGCGTCATCTTATCAATTCTCGAAAATGGGATAGGAGCGGATTTAGTGCATGGTCGGATCTCAATATATGCCTTCAGAAATTTTTGATAGGTAATTCCTCTATATCTCTTATGTATGATATTATGCTCTCTAAACAAACATTAATCCTTCTAGATAAATTGGTTTAATGTATTATATAAGACAACGGTTATTCTGTCACCCAAGGAAATAATATGGTTAGAAGTCCCTAATAACAAGGGTTTTCAAGTAAATGTCTTAAACACTATTATTTTAGCTGTTAGACAGCAGATTGTTAAACATTGGCAATCTAATGCAGCGATGGGATTAACCCAGATGCTACAACAGATTCAAAATCAAATTATCTATGAATCATTTCATTTAAAAACCGCCTCTGAAAGAAGAATAAAATCTTTTCTAGTTGGTTGGCTACCAATTATCCAATCGTATCCTGCAGTTATACAAAAAGCCATTTTGACCCCATTTCTCTCCTCAAACTCTTTCATGGATTTAGTAGCCCTGGATCTTTTTCCACATTCATGGATAACTGGGTACAGAACAGTTTAAGGAGGGATAAAGATAATTAGTGCTAAAAAGGGCGTTAGGAGGGTTTTTTTTTTTTTTGTTTTTTTGTTTTTTTGTGTGGTTGTTGTTTGTATGGCAGGTCGACTGGGTTTATTGTTAGTGAAAAATTTCCAACAGCATATTCAAATGAATTGTATGAGAATATTTTGTTATTCCTTTCTTTATCCTACAAATGGATGTATATAAGAAGAGACCTTATGTTTCAAGCTTATGTTATCTTTTTCTGTTTTTTTTTTTTTTTTTTTACACCTGACCCTGCGTGGTGTACAAAGGTGAAAATGTATGTAACTATGTTTGCTGTTGGATATATAAATAAAGAATTAAAAAAAAAAAAAAAAAGGTAGAAACCCAGAATATATAACAAACTAATGTACAGTTCAATACTTGGTAGTAAGTTCAAGCTGTATGTGTACATAGGATAATGTTAGCTGAGTAGAGAACCTTGCAAATAATTTGTAACAGTGGAAATAGTTGCTGTGTACCTTCGTTAATGTCTCAGAGTGGTTAGGCAGAGACCGGAACAGGACCGGAAGTGACGTCACGCTGCACTCGCAACTCCGCTGCAGATTGCTGACAGGCAGTAGTTCACACAGGGGTATGAGCTGCGGCAATGGAAAAGCAGCGAAAAGTAAACATCAATAATTAAGGTACCTTACCCCACTGATGATAGAGTGACAAGTTGTAAGTAGTTCAAAGTAGCAATTTGAAACAAGTAGAAAGGGCTCAGGAATCCTTCCTCAAACGTAGAGAAAAGTTTTAGCAAACAGATAGGAAATCCTCACAGGTGTAGTGACTTCAATACTGAGCAGGGAGTGAAAGGAGAGCTGCTCTCTTAAAGAAGGAGGAACGAATCAGAGAATTGTGGGTGTGACAAGGAGGAGAGAGGGTTTGTACAAGACAGAACCTGACAGAATCCCCCCTTCAAGGACGCTGTTCCAAAGCGAGAGGACGAGGCCGGTCAGGATGGCGACGATGATACAAAGAGAGAAGTCTAGGCGAGTTGAGATTGGAGAGTGGCTCCCAGGAGTCCTCATCACTGGAATAATTCTTCCACCTCACCAAATACTGAAGAACACCCCTGTAGAACCTGGAGTCCAAAATGGTGTCAACTTCGTACTCGTCTGGTGCCAGAGGAAGATTTGTAGGAGGTAGAAGGATCCGTCCATCCCTTGTGGGTGTATAAGGTTTCAACAGCGACACATGAAACGTAGGGTGTATCTTCAAGGAGCTGGGGAGGTCCAATCTGACAGAGTTGGCATTGACCACCTTCTGGATAGGGAACGGACCTAAGAAAAGTCTGGCCATCTTTTTGGATGGTATTTGTAGTTTCAAGTTTCGAGTGGAAAGCCAGACTAAATCACCTATAGCGTAATCGGGGGGTTTACGTCTCCGAAGGTCATAGTAATGTTTCTGGAACTGCTGGGACTTGCGGATGTTCTCCTGTATGTGGTTGAAATTCTCCTGAAGAGAAAAATGGAGATCATCGATGTTAGGTGAATCTGAGGAAGGAAGAGTTGAGAAAGTCAATGTGGGGTGATAAGCATAATTTGCGAAAAAAGGTGTCATCCTGGTAGATGAATTAGATAGATTATTGTATGCAAATTCTGCCATAGAGAGATATGTCATCCAGTCATTCTGCTGATAGGAACAGTAACATCTGAGGAAATGTTCAAGCCATTGGTTCAACCTTTCCGATTGGCCATTCGTTTGCGGATGAAAAGCTGTGGTAAAGCGATGTTCCATTTTAGTCAATTCACATAATTTGCTCCAAAATTTTGAGGTAAATTGCGTACCCCTATCAGTCGTTAAGATGGAAGGAATCCCATGCAATTTGATGATGTGGTCTATGAAAAGGGTAGCGGTTTCAGAGGAAGTAGGGAGTTTATGGAAAGGAATGAAATGTGCCATCTTAGTGAATAAATCAATGACAACGAGTATAGTCGTTTGTCCTTTTGATGGTGGTAAGTCTACTATGAAATCCATGGACACATGATGCCAAGGCTTGTTGGGAATTGGTAATGGCATAAGCAACCCAAAAGGTGGTTTTCTTTCGGGTTTACAGGTGATACAAGTCCTACAACTGGCAATGTATTCAGAAATGGTGGATTTCATGAGTGGCCACCAGTAAGTGCGAGAGACAAGATCAAGAGTTCGTTGGACACCTGGGTGTCCTGCTAAGGGAATGTCATGGCAGGACTGTATAACGTTTGTCCTCATGGAAGGTGGTAAATAAATTTTCTCTCCATGGTAATAGATACCATTAGTCTTGATCAAGGTGGGTTCAGGAGGAGTTGATTGTTCATTGCAGTATTTCTGAAGATCAGTCAAGAAAGGGGTAGTGAGACCTATGAAGCAATGTGGAGAGATAATGTCTTTTCTGACGGATAGACTTACAGACCGTTCAGGTAGACGAGATAAAGTATCAGCTTTGATGTTCTTATTAGCTGGCCTGTAAATGATAACAAAATTGAAGCGGTCAAAGTACAGGCTCCAACGAACCTGTCTAGCAGATAAAGTTTTATTTGACTGAAGATATTGAAGGTTCTTGTGGTCTGTGAATATATTGATTGGTAGGGTAGTGCCTTCCAGGAGATGTCTCCAATGTTCAAGAGAGCGTCGGATGGCCAACAACTCTTTGTCGCCAATGGCATAATTCTGTTCGGCAGGTGACATAAGTTTGGAGAAATATGAAATTGGATGGAGAGGATCAGTTTGAGATTTTTGTTGAGAGAGAACGGCTCCAATGGCAAAATCTGAGGAGTCAACTTCCAGGGTGTATTGGTAAGAAGGATTAGGAAATTGAAGAATTGGTGCAGAGGTGAATCTGGATTTTAGATAATGGAAAGCTTGTTTAGCTTTTAAACCCCATGAGAAAGATGTTGTAGACCCAGTTAAAACCATGAGAGGTTTCACTATTCTAGAAAATCCCTTGATAAATTTCCTATAATAGTTTGAAAACCCAAGGAAACGTTGGAGGTCATTTTTGGTCTTAGATTCAGGCCAATCCAGAACAGCTTCAACCTTTTCTTTCTGCATTTGAATTCCAGATGGGGATATATCATATCCTAGAAAAGAAACCTGGGTTGTATGAAATTTACATTTCTCCAGTTTAGCGTAGAGTTTATGTGCTCTGAGACGTGCAAGGACCTGTCTGACATGCCTCACATGATCATCATGAGTTCTGGAATAGATGAGTATATCGTCCAGATAAATGACAAGACATATATCCAGGAGATCACGGAAAACATCATTGATGAAGAACTGAAAAGTGGCAGGGGCATTGCAAAGGCCAAACGGCATTACAAGATATTCGAATAGACCGTATCTGGTCCTAAATGCCGTTAGCCACTCGTGTCCCTCTTTGATCCTAATTAGATTATAAGCCCCTCTTAAGTCGAGCTTAGTGAATATGGTAGCCTCTGAAAGTCTCTCGATCATCTCTGGTATGAGAGGCAGGGGGTAATGGTTTTTGATCGTGCACTTGTTCAGTTCACGATAATCAATGATAGGTCTGAGACTGGAATCTTTGTTACGAACAAAGAAGAACCCAGCGCCAGCAGGGGAGGTTGAAGGCCTAATAAACCCTTTTTTTAAGTTGTCATCAAGATACACTTTAAGATGTTCCAGTTCAGGAGTGCTTAGGGGGTATAGATGACCAAAGGGAATACGGCACCTGGTTGAAGATCTATGGGGCAATCATATGCCCTATGAGGTGGCAGATTCTCTGCTTCAACCCTACTAAAAACATCCTTAAATTCCGAATACTGAGGAGGTAACCCCTCAGAATCAGTAGTCGAGTGTAATAAAAGAGGACTAGGGAAACATGTATCTCTGCAATAAGTGGAACAAAACTTTATTTGAAAAGGGTGCCAAACAATAGTGGGGTTGTGAAGTTGTAGCCACTTTAACCCTAAAACCAAACAAAAATGAGGTGAAGGTAGTACATCAAAAGAAATTAACTCAAAATGTCCAGCTACATTGAGCATTACAGGCGTAGTCTCATGAGTTATTGGGCCAGAACAAATGAATGAACCCTCTATGACTCTGATAAGTATTGGAGTGGACTTTTTAATGAGTGGAATGTTCTTCTTGAGACAGAAGTCATGGTCCATGTAGTTCCCTGAAGCGCCGGAGTCGATAATAGCATCATTGATCCTCAGAAGACTTTGTTCCAGCTGTAAGGAGACAGACAGAGTACAATAAGAAGGTTGTATGAGAGAGAGTAGGGATGTACACAAATTAGAGGACTTACATTTCTTGTTCTTCAGGAGAAGAGAACAATCCTGGACACTGTGGGTCGGATTGGCACAGTACATACATAGATTCTTTATGCGTCTGCGTTGTTTCTCTTCCTGAGAGAGGGGGCCTCTAAGAAAGCCGATCTCCATAGTTTCTACAGAGAGTTTTGAAGAAGTAAGAGTGGTTGAAGCGGTGGAGCTGTAAGAGGTCTTGGGCTTTGGATCTGTGGCATACTTCTCTGCCTTCCTTTCATGTAATCGTCGGTCTATCTGAACAGCCATTTTCATGAAAGCTTCAAGAGTTGTAGGTAGTTCAATTCTGGCTAATTCGTCTTTTAACAACTCTGAGAGTCCTAACCGAAATTGATTACGGAGGGCGACTGGGGTCCAGAGGGCATCCGTGGCGAACTGTTTAAAGTCCGTGATGTAGTCTTCCACGGGTCTTTTCCCCTGCTTCAGATTCCTCAGACTCATCTCAGCAGTAAGCTGAACATCTGTATCTTGAAACATTACATCCATACTAGTAAAGAAATCCACAAGAGAAGTCAGAATGGGATCCTGATTTTCTATGAACTTATCAGCCCAGTTTCTTGGATCCCCCCTGAGAAAGGAGATTGTGGTGAGGACTTTCACTCTATCAGTGGGGTAGGTCCTAGGCTTCATAGAAAATAGTAGGAGACAGGCGTTTTTAAATTGCCTATATGCTTTTCTGTTCCCACAGAAGAGATCTGGAAGGGAGACTTGTGGTTCAATGTAACTCTCAGTTTGGTTACCTTTAATAGCAATAGAATCTGTAATAACCTTTCTTAGGGCAGCATTTTCAATCTGTAAATCATGGAGGCCCTGTGCAAGCTGATCAACTTTTTGAGTAAGATTATATACTATTTGTCTTAAGTCTGCTGGTTCCATAATTAAGGAGGCTCAGTATTATATCAGAATCTGTTTCCAGAAAAAGGAGTGGAACACAACTGCAGTAAAAATAAATGTATATTTGTTACACCAGACAGTCTGAATCCTCTATTGCTGGAAAAGGATCCCTTCAGTCTAGTGGTTCACCAATTTATATATCTTTAAGAATATATAAAGGATACTGAAGGAGGAAGACTTCTAACTGATAATATCACACTCAGATAGTATCAGAGGAAATTAAAGAAAGGAAAAGACTCAGGCAACAGTGCGTCTGTACTTGGAGTAAGATAAAGGTAGAAACCCAGAATATATAACAAACTAATGCACAGTTCAATACTTGGTAGTAAGTTCAAGCTGTATGTGTACATAGGATAATGTTAGCTGAGTAGAGAACCTTGCAAATAATTTGTAACAGTGGAAATAGTTGCTGTGTACCTTCGTTAAAGGGACACTGTACCCAATTTTTTTCTTTTGTAATTCAGATAGAGCATGCAATTTTAAGCAACTTTCTAATTTACTCCTATTATCAATTTTTCTTCGTTCTCTTGCTATCATTATTTGAAAAAGAAGGCATCCAAGCTTTTTTTTGGTTTCAGTACTCTGGACAGCACTTTTTTATTGGTGGATGAATTTATCCACCAATCAGCAAGGACAACCCAGGTTGTTCACCAAAAATGGGCCGGCATCTAAACTTACATTCTTGCATTTCAAATAAAGATACCAAGAGAATGAAGAAAATTTGATAATAAGAGTAAATTAGAAAGTTGCTTAAAATTTCATGCTCAATCTGAATCACGAAAGAAATTTTTTGGGTACAGTGTCCCTTTAATGTCTCAGAGTGGTTAGGCAGAGACCGGAACAGGACCGGAAGTGACGTCACGCTGCACTCGCAACTCCGCTGCAGATTGCTGACAGGCAGTAGTTCACACAGGGGTATGAGCTGCGGCAATGGAAAAGCAGCGAAAAGTAAACATCAATAATTAAGGTACCTTACCCCACTGATGATAGAGTGACAAGTTGTAAGTAGTTCAAAGTAGCAATTTGAAACAAGTAGAAAGGGGTCAGGAATCCTTCCTCAAACAAAGAGAAAAGTTTTAGCAAACAGATAGGAAATCCTCACAGGTGTAGTGACTTCAATACTGAGCAGGGAGTGAAAGGAGAGCTGCTCTCTTAAAGAAGGAGGAACGAATCAGAGAATTGTGGGTGTGACAAGGAGGAGAGAGGGTTTGTACAAGACAGAACCTGACACCAGCTGTGAAAGCTTCCCCGAGCGGCAGCACAATAGCCCACCTCACCCCATCCCTCCCCCAAACCCTCCCCCTCAAGACTTCTACCACAGTCCCCACCTTCATTGTCCTGGGTGTCGGATTGTCCTTCCCAGCCACCAATGTAAGTATCATTACAAATCCACATTAGAACATACTTTCTTAAAGGGACATTATACTGATCTAATTATACATAAATTGAATTTGAATTGAAAATATTTTTTATAAACATCTTCTTTATTTGATTAATGTAAATGTTTCCGATCTTCATTTTGTTAAATCAACATCCACATTTTCTAATATCTAAATTATATTGACTAGATGTTGGATATCTATTATGTATATATGCCAATATTTTTGAGTTGGTATCACTGCCATTTTCACAGTGTGTCATAAACCAAAGAAATATATTTTTCAAGATTGATAGGGTTTTGATTTGTCTTAAAATCTTAGTGGTTTATCTCTGAAGAACATATTTAATGTGTCAATCTTATATCTAGCATATTTAATTATAATTATTTTTTTGTGTAATTATTACAATGTCTCTTTGCTCTCTTTTTATTATGTTCTGTAATTATTGGTAATTTTTATTTTTAATTTTTGTTTAGGTTGTGACTCAACATGGTTAACGCTAGAGGCTCTGGCCCGCATAGAGCAGACCATGCTGGGTCACACTCAGTTGCTGGGAAGGATCTATGACACCGTGCATCTCCAGCTGCATCTTCTTAGCTTGTTTATAGAACGCACAAGGCATGAAGCCACAGCTGGAGATGCACAGGACAATGAGGGTGATGCAGATGCCCCATAATTGGATGATCCGGAGATGGCCTGAGGGAGCATTACTAACTCCTTTATCCACATGTTGTTCTATGTTTGTTATTTGTTGCCATTTGGCCTTTTTTTCTTTTGTTGTTGTGCCTATTGCACTATTTCACCTTGTCAGATGGCTCCAATGGGGCTGTGTTGGCCCTTGTCAACTCCCTCCAAGGACTGTGATGCACTATTTTACCTTGTCAGATGGCTCCAATGGGGCTGTGTTGGCCCTTGTCAACTCCCTCCAAGGACTGTGATGCACTATTTCACCTTGTCAGATGGCTCCAATGGGGCTGTGTTGGCCCTTGTCCACTCCTTCCAAGGACTGTGATGCACTATTTTACCTTGTCAGATGGCTCCAATGGGGCTGTGTTGGCCCTTGTCAACTCCCTCCAAGGACTGTGATGCACTATTTCACCTTGTCAGATGGCTCCAATGGGGCTGTGTTGGCCCTTGTCAACTCCCTCCAAGGACTGTGATGCACTATGGTACCTTGTCAGATGGCTCCAATGGGGCTGTGTTGGCCCTTGTCAACTCCCCCCAAGGACTGTGATGCACTATTTCACCATGTCAGATGGCTCCAATGGGGCTGTGTTGGCCCTTCTCAACTCCCTCCAAGGACTGGGATGCACTATTTCACCTTGTCAGATGGCTCCAATGGGGCTGTGTTGGCCCTTGTTAACTCCCTCCAAGGACTGTGATGCACTATTTCACCTTGTCAGATGGCTCCAATGGGGCTGTGTTGGCCCTTGTCAACTCCTTACAAGGACTGGGATGCACTATTTCACCTTGTCAGATGGCTCCAATGGGGCTGTGTTGGCCCTTGTCAGCTCCCTCCAAGGACTGTGATGCACTATTTCACCTTGTCAGATGGCTCCAATGGGGCTGTGTTGGCCCTTGTCAACTCCTTCCAAGGACTGGGATGCACTATTTCACCTTGTCAGATGGCTCCAATGGGGATGTGTTGGCCCTTGTCAACTCCCTCCAAGGACTGTGATGCACTATTTCACCTTGTCAGATGGCTCCAATGGGGCTGTGTTGGCCCTTGTCAACTCCCTCCAAGGACTGTGATGCACTATTTCACCTTGTCAGATGGTTTCAATGGGGCTTTATTGACCCTTGTCAACTCCCTCCAAGGACTGTGATGCACTATTTCACCTTGTCAGATGGCTCCAATGGGGCTGTGTTGGCCCTTGTCAACTCCCTCCAAGGACTGTGATGCACTATTTCACCTTGTCAGATGGCTCCAATGGGGCTGTGTTGGCTCTTGTCAACTCCCTCCAAGGACTGTGATTCACATTTTCACCTTGTCAGATGGCTCCAATGGGGCTGTGTTGGCCATTGTCAACTCCCTCCAAGGACTGTGATGCACTATTTCACCTTGTAAGATGGCTCCAATGGGGCTGTGTTGGCCCTTGTCAACTCCTTCCAAGGACTGGGATGCACTATTTCACCTTGTCAGATGGCTCCAATGGGGCTGTGTTGGCCCTTGTCAGTTCCCTCCAAGGACTGTGATGCACTATTTCACCTTGTCAGATGGCTCCAATGGGGCTGTGTTGGCCCTTGTCATCTCCCTCCAAGGACTGTGATGCACTATTTCACCTTGTCAGATGGCTCCAATGGGGCTTTGTTGACCCTGAGAAGACCAGGAACCAACTATTAAAGTGCGCGCACTTTTCAAAGGAAAAACCTAACATCACTGGTCTACTAGACCCATGTGACGAAAAAGCCGAAATTGAGGACAGATCAAACCAAATTACAGACGCTGTAGGAAGCAAGGTAAACCTTTGGACCTTCAAAAAGAAATTAAGGTACTGTGGATAACAGAATTACTTACCCATAACCTATATTAACATCAGGATTATTAAGACATTTTTCACAATAAGAAATAAGAAGATACACGAGTCTGCTTTTTTGAAAAATTGTTATACACTGACTGTTAACTATCTAAGACAGTGATTTTCAACCTTTTTTTGCTGTGGCACACTTTTTTACATAAAAAAATCCTGCGGCACACCACCGTCCCAAAATTTTACAAAATCACACATTGTAGACTAATACAGTATATATATATATGTGTGTGACGTTTCGGGACTAACAGCGTCCCTTCCTCTGTTAGTCCTGAAACGTCACTGTTTAATAAAGAATTTATATCACGGATGGCAGAAGACCAGTGAGTGCTTATTCCTACAAACTTATATTCCTTACACAATAGCACCCTGGCAGTTTTTGGTCATTGGTGAGAGTGCACACATCCTACATGGCATATATATATATATATATATATATATATATATATACACACATACATATACACATACATATACACATCCATATACACACACACACACTGTACTGTGCTGTCATGCCATGGCTCCTACAAACTATACATGACATATTGACATTCATTCACAAACAATCATAATGATTGTCTGTGAATGAATGTCAATGTCATGGTTGTAAATGTTGCCTGATGAGCCACGCTGTCACATACCTCCCAATATTTCAAAATTTGAAAGAGGGACACCCTCGCACTGTTGTCAGTCTGCCGTGGCACACCTGAGGATCTCTCACGGCACACTGGTTGAAAAACACTAATCTAAGATATAACAAAACGGAACAGAGCTAATACAAGCTATTTCAGTTTTTTGCAACAAATGTTTCTCTATACAACCAACATCTGATTTACTAAGCCTGTGTACACAGATTTGTTTTTTGATACATGGTATTCTTCCAACCTTTTTACTTAATGTGGTTATAACTTTTTTTACCAAGCGCTAACGAAAGGTACTTTTTTAAGCATATTTAGGCAACTTTTAAGCATATTTTTGTATTATTATTTTTTTAACACCGGTGTTTTTTTTCTCCAAAATTTGCATTTTTTATTCTTCTGAAGATACATTAAATTAATTTTAATCTATAATATGTGTAAGATATAACACTTCCCTCCCTAACACTGCGCTAACTGACTAAAAACTGCTGGGGCTCAGATATGTAGTGATTAATTTCCTTGAGTCCCCCAGCACATCTGATAAATTCAAATTGCTTGTGTAAAATCTATCGAATAGACTAATCAGAATGAGCTGCTTGGCAGAAAAAATTAAAAATCAAACTGAAAACGAAATTTCAATTGTAAAACTAAATATTGGTATATATCTCACACTTGTGTCTACATATACACTTGTTATTGTAAACGTATGTGCATATATTTGTTACATAAATTCATGTTACCTTAATGACTTGAGGAGTATGGTAGAATAGTATCCACGTTGTACGCTCTGTATGGTGCAATCCGGCTTCCTCCTCTCTCTGATCTTGAATGCGGTGCTGCTGTCTTAGTTACTGGACGCTAAGAGCGCCCAGCCCAATCGATACTGCAAACAGAAAAAACACACAGAGCGCAACCGCAACTCAAGGTAAAAGTTTTAATGTTGAGTATGGCGCTATAAAACTAATTGCAGTTACAAGATGTCTGTAAAAATATTGCCTTTGATATACAATTTCTCCGGCTGCACCAAAGTCTTTTTCACCACTTCTGACGTCACTTCCACTCCTATTGTATCCCAGCGTGTGTATGGAAGATAGTGGCGCTGATGCAAATCACTCCCGGTGGCAGTCTATTCTAACAGCAACTTGTGCGTGTAAGGAAAAGAGTCTGTAATGCTGTCCTTTGTCCTCCGTCTACGCGTTTCATCCGATTAGTACGGACTTTCTCAAGAGTCCTGGGTCAAAATGTTCAAAATCACTTTAAACTATCTATTCTCTAGAGTATCTTACTATCAACTTCTTCTTATTTGGATTTTTTAGGAACACTCATTAATTTATAACGCCAAGAGCCAACACAGCCCCATTGGAGCCATCTGACAAGTTTAAGAAACAACCCAGTCAACAACCACTTAATTATATAAGAATTTAAGTTTAGTTTACACCACCAATCAATTTGTCACAAACAATCGTATTGGAGATTGTGAATCAAACACTAAAATATAACACAATTAAAAACTGTTTAAGGTTAAATTTAAAACTTGGATATTCTAGCGCACCAATTAATTTAATGGATCTAGGTCTATAGTGGCCAGATTGCTGCAGGCGCCCCCTTCTTTTTTCCTTTTTCAAGCTGTAAAATGAGTCCTTGTATTGAATGACGTTTTTACGCGATCTCGGATGCGCCATGTTGCTTAAGACGTCACATGCCAAGCTGTAAAATGAGTTTTTGGATTGGATGCAGTTTTTACGCGATCTCGGATGCGCCTTTGATTGGATGACGTTTTTATGCGATCTCGGATGCGCAATGTTGCTTAAGACGTCACATGCCAAGCTGTAAAATGAGTTCTTGGATTGGATGCCGTTTTTACGTGATCTCGGATGCGCCTTTGATCGGATGACATTTTTACGAGATCTCAGATGTGCCATGTTGCTTAAGACATCACATGCCAAGTTGTAAAATTAGTTCTTGTATTGGATGCCGTTTTTAAGCTATCTCGGATGCGCATTTGATTGGATGACGTTTTTACGCGATCTCGGATGCGCCATGTTGCTTAAGACGTCACATGCCAAGGTGTTAAATCCGTCTGATTGGATTACGTTGTCCCGCAATATTTGATTTTGCACGTAACCCACGTTTGCAAATGAGAAGACAAGTTTAAAACCATGATGAGTATGGATTGTGTCAATCATGTACATTGTTGAACCATAGCTGATAAAGAACACAAAAATCTCTTTTGATGGCTGTCTCATTGAAGAAACGAATGAAGGCAATATGTTTTTTATGCATAATATATTTTGAGGTAAGTGCATATCCATGAATATAATCCATCTTGTTTAATATGTTTGTCAACAATATTTTCATTTTTCAAAATAATTACTGTGTTGTGTTTAATTTTCTACATATCTAATTCCTAAAGATGCGCTTTTGTATTTGAATCAAGTAATCAATATGCATTGACCTTTATCATATGATAAATATATGAGATGTCTACTTATTCTAGATGTTATGTCCTGATCTTTTTTCTTAAAGGGACATTATACACTCATTTTTTCTTTGCATATATGTTTTGTAGATTATATATTTATATAGAGGAGAGGAAACAATGGCACTACTCAGAACTGAAAAAATGTGATTGAACGCCCCCCCCTATATAATTTACTAAGTGTTGAGTTAAGTGGGTCTCAAAAGATTTAAATGTAAATAATTGCTATCTGGTTAGGGGTAGGTGCTTGTACCAATTACTATACTATGCAGGGGATCAGTAAGAGACTGATTAAGCGGTACAAATATAGCACTCTGGAACGTGTAGGAAAGTATAAAGAAATTTAATAATAAAAAATAACTTTTATTAGATCATATTAAAATCAGGGTTGACATACATATTAAAATACACATCGGTCTACTACCATATAGCCATAAGATAGTGGCTATAACAAAAACACAACCGAATCAGTATTCGTGTTGTATTGAATATGGAAATGACTACCTACAATTTCCTAGGAGGGTGATACTATTAATCTGCTAGGATATTCGGTCATTACCTTATTTATACCATAGATGGCATAGTGATATATAATTCGATAGTTATATAATCATCCAATAGTCAGGAAAAGCCTGACTGGTTACCTTAGTAATACCTGTGTTATAGACAATAATAGATAATATCATCCAGTGGTCAGGAAAGACTAGACCTGTTACCTTGTTGACAGTTATAGTTATATAATCATCTAATAGTCAGGAAAAGCCTGACTGGTTACCTTTTTAGTACCTGTGTTATAGACAGTAATAGATGATATAATATCGTCTAGTGGTCAGGAAAAGCCTGACCTGTTACCTTATTAATACCTGTATTTGAGAATAGATGGTCTTGAAAAGCTTACTAAATAGTAGATCATATATGATGGTCTTATAAAGAATTGGGAAAAGCCCAAATCATTTTACCTTTTTATTACCTTGAATTGTTTAAATTATTGCCATCAAAAGTTACTTTTTAACCATAAAGTAGCATATGTTCAATCAATTCTCAGTTGAAAGGTTTCCATATTAATAATGTTATAACTATGATAGTTGTTCACCAATAATATAAGGATAAGCCTGACCACTCTATTAATATCTTAATCTAATATGTTAAACAGAGACGGTATCTGTTTACTAGACTTATCCAATAACGTAGCATAATTATATCAAGGTATGACCGCCTAAGCGGTTTTAATTCCAAAGTTAACTAGTCATTTATATTATAGTAGTACATCAATTATCTTTTTAAAGACAACAAGAAGGGAAAGGGGGATTGCCACTGACGCGTTTCGCTGTAATGGCTGTATCAAAGGGCAGTCTCACTCTGTCTTCGTGAGGTTTATATACCCTTATCTGTGAGTGGATTGGCTGCCAAAAAGGGGCTTGATTTTTTAGGCATCGTTTATTGGTGGAGACGGTGGGTATGTACTCATACTAAGTTCTGATTGGTCTTTTTGCCGAGTAAATTTAGCGAGATTCGTACATTGAATATAGTTTATATTCTATATGTATTGAGTAAGTTACTTCTATTTTATGTCCACATAAGTACTACGATTCAAACATACTTTTTTTATGATTAAATTTCATTGTTACACATCTTTTTAAAATCCCATCGATTTCATTGGTTTTAATGCTTGTCAATAATCTCTTATTGTTCAGTTCTCATTGGTTTAACAGTTTGTCAGTCATTCTTCTTTTGGAAAAATTACGTATTCGATCAGCTATTGGTTATAGATGTACTATTATGGAAATTTAGAAGTAGAAAAGAGGGCGCCACATAGCGTAATATTGTCGACTCAAAGAAAAAATAGGAGGTTAATGTTAAGGCTTACCAGAGGTAAATGCACCGTATTGTAACCGGTGCTGACAGGCAGGCTAACACTTTCAGTGGCTAGCACACTGGGTGGCCTCCGGCAGGCTGTACACAGGTGGTACTCAGCGTTTGTTTGATTGATGGACGTCTGTGCAGCTAATGTCTGAGACACTGCGGTAGATCAAATACTTTGAAACCTTTACCAGGAAGGCTCAAAAAGAGAACAAAGGACAACTTCCGTATGTTTAAAATCAAGGAGTTTTAATCCATACAAACTGCTACGCGTTTCTAGACCTTAAACCGGTCTTTTCTTCAGGCATACAAACAATGGATACTATTATGGAAACAATGGATGAAACTGTACCTGAGATGGAGGCACAAGTGTTTACATACAGTGACATTGAAGCAGCAAGAATAACCACCCTGGTCTGTGGTTCTAGAGAATTTCTGAAAACACCAGTCTCTGAGGCTACATTTAAAAATTATGAGAAATTGGCTAAAAAACAGATGAGCTATGAATTGCATGCAACAACACTTGCGGAATACCACAGGGTAAGAAGAATTCCTAGGGGCCTGAGAATGAGTTCCAGACCAACCCTGTTGGTAGACAATAAAGAATACTGCAAAAAATACGAATGCATTCTTAATAAATGTTCATTGGACATTATAGTTCTAACTGTTGAATATTTACAAAAAGCCATAGATGATCAGAAGGCTGAAATTAAAAGGATTGAGGATGCCCTGAAAGTTGATCTCTTAACAACTGATATAGAGACAAAGATAGCCGAGATTGATAAAGAAATCAATGAAATGAAAAAAGAACTACAGATAAAGAAGCGAGAGAAATTTTACAGAGATGAGCAGGATTACTTACACGGAACAGTTTACCGGTGGACGAGAGACAATACCGGAAGGGACCGCTACCTCACTTCCGGTTGGGCCAGACGCGGTAATCGCTATCAGAGACGGGAAGCGAGTACCATGGACTCACAGACGGACAGTTCTCCGGGGGAGTCCGATGCAGGAAGCGACGTGGCGGTAAAAGACACAACCGCAAAAGGCTTGCAAGGGAAACTGCTGCAGAAGGAGCGGCAGTACCAGCAGCGTTCAACGAGGAGGAAGAACAAGACCTAGTGGTAAATATATCTGGAACCCCACTGACTGCCATTGAAGGAAAAGTCCTCAATAAGGGACTCTCCTTTTGCCCAAGCAGCAATTGTGATTTTTTTTATTCTGGAGCAGGACTTACATAGACTGTTTAGGAATATTAAGCTGAAATCTTTTTTTGCCAACAATGAATTTTGTGGAAATGCTTAAATGTATGCAGATTTAAGTGTTCGTAAATTTGGTTTAAAGAATAAGAGCAGCTTTGTCCCTAACAATTATAACCACTGTATTGATACATACATTGAATTGGTCAAAAAAGATATCAATAGGCTTAAAGATGGTATGTTTTGTGGCAAAGGTACTGTTTACAAGAATCACAATAGGATTGCTAATTTTGATAATCTTGGTAAAGCTTAAAGGGAGGCCCTGAAATTATTGAAAAATAATAAAAATGTTATTTATAAACAGGCAGACAAGGGCAGTGCCTTGGTGGTACTGGATAAAGGATATTATGTGAATGAAATTAAAATGCAATTGAGTGACACAAGTGTGTATAAATTACTAAATTTCAATCCAACATTGATAATACAAAAAGAAATAGGATTCTGTTTAGATAAAGCTTTGCAAAATGGTATAATTGATGAAGAGACTAGGAAATTTCTTTATATTGAAAATGGGATAATACCTGTTTTTTACACCTTACCCAAGGTGCATAAGCAAATTGAAAGACCACCTGGGAGGCCAATTGTGGCTAGCACAGAATCTATCTTTTCAAATATTTCTATCTATCTTGACAAAATTCTAAGGGGTTATGTTGAACAGTCAACCTCATACATAAAAGATACTGGTGATTTTCTTGATAAAATTAAGACCATAGAAACACCAGAAAGATGCATTCTCTACAGCCTTGATGTGGTCAGTTTATACACCTCAATTGAGCATGAAAGTGGGATTGGTGCAATTAAGAATATATTAATTACAAGTGGTGTATACACTGACTCACAACAAGATTTTCTATTGAATTTATTGACCATAATCCTATATTGTAACTATTTTTTGTTTGAGGACAATTATTATATGCAGGTGAAGGGTACAGCAATGGGATCCAATGTCGCCCCTACCTATGCAAACTTATTTATGTCTGCATTTGAAGAATTTTTTTTTATCAAAATGAGATGTTCAATCTGTATGGCGCCACTTGGTGGCGCTATATAGATGACATCTTTGGTGTTTGGTGGGGCGACATTGGATCCCTTCTTAAATTCGTGGATGATCTAAATAGTGCCACTAGACATATTAAGTTTACCCTCACCTGGGATGAACAATCCTTACATTTTCTTGACACTTTGGTCTATAAAGAAGGTGGAATGTTAAAATCAGATATATATAAGAAAAGTACAGACAAGAATAGTTTGTTGCACTTTACAAGTGCTCATCCACCGGCTCTGATTAGATCTCTACCTAGGAGTCAAATGACAAGAGTCAAGAGGATAGTGTCTGACAAAGAACTTGCTACTAAAAGGCTTAAAGAAATGGGTCAGAAATTCAGTGCTAGGGGTTACCAAACTGACCTATTGCATGAGGAAGTGAAAAGGGCTAGTGAGGATACATGTACCAATACCATTAAGGAACAAGATAAGAAGGATAGAATTATTTTTGTTTCAGAATATAGTAATCAAAGTTCAAAGATAAAAAGGATTATTAATAAGTATTGGTTTATGTTGAGAGAATGCCATCCAGGTGTACAATCATTTTCTAATAGTCCAATGTCTGCTTACAGGAAAAGCTCTATATAGATTGGTGAGGGCTGATATAGGCAGTAAAAAATTGAAGCAGAGCTATATCACCGAAAAAAATCTGGGTTGTTACCCTTGTTTAGGCTGTGCGAATTGTAACAACATGGTAAAAGGTTCTACCTTTGTACATCCACACACAGGCAAAGTATATAAAATTAATGCTTTTCTTACATGCAATTCTTGCTATGTGATTTATCTTATTAAATGCTCGTGTGGGTGGATCTACATTGGCGAGACTACCCAGAGAGTAAGGGATAGGATTATCCAACATAAATCAAATATAAGATGTAAAGATCTAAATGCCCCAGTCTCTAGTCATTTTCTATCAAAAGGTCACTCAATTGCCCAGTTAAAGTTTCAAATAATCGACCATGTTCCCATCCCTCGTAGAGGTGGAAATAGAGAACTAATTTTAAAGAAAAGAGAATCTATGTGGATCTATAGGTTAGACTGTATGTTCCCAAAGGGTATGAACCGTGAAATGGATCTTAACATTTTTCTCTAGATTTTTTTGTAAATTTTTCTCTAAATTGCTTTTTGAATTTTTTTAGATTCTACTTTTCCTAATGTGATTATTGAGAAGAAGAAATCCTTTCCTCCGGATCTGTAACTACTCTATAAGAGGTTTTTTTGTAAAAAAAATGTATTTCTGTAAAAAATTCTGTAAAAAAGTGTTCTTGAATACTTCATTGCATGTATGTAGCACGGTTAGACTTTTTTCTAAAGTATATTATATGTTATTCTTTATACTGACCACTAGGTGGCATTTGTACTTAAGAGTTAAAATTCTCTGACACTGAATGTTATAATGAGCAACACCTGTGGTAGAGGGTATTTAAGAGAGGTGTTTAGTATGTTTAAGTCATATGATTAAGGGTATTTGAGCCCGAAACGTCATGATTTTGTGTGCCTTGGTACAATAAAATTGAAATAATTTGTACAATTGGAGGTGCTGCTTGAACTTTTTTCATTTGGTTATAGATGCTGTCACTCATGAGATAGTAGTTTTCTTATGCCGATACGTCATCCGCAACCCGGTCGTTCGGTTTTCAAAGTGCGCTATTGGCTTTTATAGATCGACTTCTATAGGTTAGAGATGTTGTCAATCATATGCCTGAGTATTTACTTGCGAGTGAATCATCTGTGTTCCTAGTTGCTATGCTCACCATATACGCCTATTTTCTAGTGGATCTTAAAGCTGTCAATCATTGAGGATCGTTTTCTTATTGGTTCCTCATATTATTCTCGCTTTATTATGATAATACAACAATCAAATTGTGGCGTGAGTCTTTCTGATATGGTTTGTGAAGTTTTTATATGCAATTATTCATTTTGGCAGCAACTCTATAAGTCAAGCATTGATCTGACTAATTTACACGCAATATTATGTACCTGTTGTGTTCTTTTTAATAAAGAAATCTTCCTTGAGTTTCCGGGCATAATTTAACATGACAATACATTATCTAATATGAAGTATGATACTTATTACTTTGACAAGTCCTATAAATATGAATATTCATGGAGTGATCTCTCATTTGTTAAACAAAGATTTAATGTGAAAAGAGTCCGTGACTTAAAAATAGATTGCTTGATACCAGGTTAATAATGGTGAGAATAAAAAAGTGTGCTTCTTGAATGCAGAAATGTAAATATGTGATAATTTAAGAAGTGTATCTATTTGCCATACAATGATGACCAGTGATGTCTGTATTGAATTTAGTGAAATAGTTTAAAGAGTGTGAATGTTATGAAAAAGTGAGAATATAATATATAAAAAGAATTAATATCCAGATATGTGAGATCTAGGCTGATATATTGTGAGTGATAAAAATAAAAATGTGGATTACTAAAATTGTGTACGTTGTGTGATATTATTGATTTTGAGATTAAATAGAAGTCCTGAAAATGATGGAATTAACAAAGTGATATTCCGAAATAGTGACTGTGACCCACACTAAAGTTAAGGATTTTAATAGTTACAAAATGTTTTGGGAAAGATTATGATGTGTCTAATTATGATTGACATATATTATATCGGGTCTTTGCATATGACTCATGAGGTCATATATTATTCATATGATCTTAATTAACATCACCATTGTGTAAAGGATATCCTATGAATATAATGCCATTTTGATATATTTATGAAGTCATTTATTTATCACTAACGATTTATTATTCATATATGTCTGAATTGACACAATGTTTTTATGTCAAGTATCATATAATTTCAATGTCATATTTATTTGCTTATAGTTTTATAAGCATATTAGCTGTCGTATGCCATACACAGACAATAGAGAATATTGTAATACATATTTCAATGTGTTAATTTATCATTTATTTGGGTAAAAAGACATAATAATTGTTGTTCTCATTTAATCCGTGTGGATTTACAGAATTTAGCAAATAAATCCATTTGCATTCTGTCTGTAGTAATGCATCCTCCAAATCTCCACCTCTGATGCCTAATGATACTTTTTCTAGGCCAAAGAAAGACAGAACTTCAGTATTTGAATTGTGTTTTATAAGAAAATGTTTGGCAATTTGTGTAATCTTTTACCCCTCTTCAGATCAGATTCTGCATTTCTTATATTGCACATGTGTTCCCCCACTCTCTTCTTTAGCGGGCGTGAGGTAATTCCAACATAATTTAGCTTACAGCTGCATTGTAATACATATATTATACTGGTGGTGTTACATGTGATATGATCTTTAATTAAGTGTGTCTTTCCGAATCTGTCTTTAATTTTATTGATCTGAGAGGTATTAGGACAATACGTACAATTCCGGCATGGATAATTACCCGGGTAGGTAATTTTGGTTTTCTTTTTAACAAAGTGACTTTGTACCAGTCAGTCTTTTAGATTCCTAGATCTTCGGTAGCAAATCGAGATTCTATCTCCTAGACTTTCATTCAGGTCAGGATCATTTTTAAGGATGTGCCATGATTTCTGAATGATATGTGTTACAGCATTAATTTGTGAATTGAATGTTGTTATTAATCGTGTTTGATTGTCTGTTCTTTTTGATTTAGGGAATAGAAGATCTTGTCTTGGAGTATGTAGGGCCCTGTATTTAGCTTTTTTCAGGCTCCTATTACTATACCCTCTTGCTTTCAGTCTCTTTTCCAATTCTTTTGCTCTTATTTTGAAAATAGATTCAGATGAGCAATTTCTGCGTATTCTAAGAAACTCTCCTGTTGGTAAGGATTTTAAGGTACTTCTTGTATGGGCACTGCTGTGATATAAGATTGAATTGGTGGCGGTTTGTTTACGGAAGAGATCGGTTGTTATATTGCCATTATCCTCTTTTATTATTTTTAAATCCAGAAAATTTACCTCAGATTGGCTACATTCGTACGTTAACTTAACATTGATGTCATTGTTGTTAAGTATATCCAAGAATTTGTCCAGATATACTTTGGATCCTTCCCAGATGAAGAGGATATCATCGATGTAGCGTATCCATAAAGGTATTTGTTCCATATAAGTGGCATTGTTGTCTGAGAAAACGATATCCTTCTCCCACCACCCTAAGAACAAATTAGCATATGTTGGTGCACACGCAGTGCCCATTGCTGTACCCCGTGTTTGTAAATAGTAATGATCATTGAATACGAAGAAATTATGATGTAATATGAATTTTAATAATTCCAAAATGAACAAATTATATTCATGAGATTCGGAAGAATCCAGGTCAAGAAAGTGTTTTACTGCTTTAATGCCAAGCTCATGTTTTATAATTGTGTAGAGAGATTCAACGTCGGCAGTAATCAGCCAAGTTTCTGTAGCCACTTGAATGCCTGCTGGATGTTGAAGTACCTCTGTAGTGTCTCTAACATAAGAGGGTAACTCTTCTACAAAGCATCTCAATCTCTTGTCGACATATGTACTCGCTTTTTCTGTTAAGCAACCATTGCCCGAGGCAATGGGATGACCTGGAGGATTTCTGATATCTTTATGTATTTTAGGGATTAAGTATAGTGTGGAGATTCTTGGATTTTTTACTTGTAAGAATTTAAATTCTTTATTGTTAATGATACAGTTATTTTTAGCCATTTCAATTATGGTGTCATATTGTCTTTTGAAGGATGCTGATGGATTAAATATTAGTTTTTTGTAACAGTTTATATCATCCAGTTGTTTTTTGGCCTCATTTAGATATTGTTCCACCGGCCAGATAACAATATTCCCACCCTTATCAGAACCTTTTATCACTACATCATCCAAACTTTCAATTTCCCTGAGTGCTTGTTGTTCTGATAATGAGATATTAGTGCTTGTATTCCAAACAGTCAGGGAATTAATCTCATTACAAACTATTTGATCGAAAGTTTGTATGTTGTGAAATTGTGAAATGTTTGGTATGTATTGTGATTTGTTCTTAATTAGGTCACGCCATTTGGCATTAGTTTGTATATCATCACTTTCTTGTAAAAGTTCTTCTAAGTATTTTAGGCTTTGTAGTTCATCATTGGTCCATTCAGTATTATTGGGGTTATTTCTCATATGATGTATCTTTTTCAACATCAATTTCCTAACACATAGATGAATATCTTTTGTTAGTAAGAATTTATCTAATTTATTATTTGGACAAAAAGATAGCCCCTTAGTTAAAACAAATGAATGGTGTTCAGTCAACGTATGGTCAGAAAGATTAATTATATTTAATTGTTCAGTCTGATGTGGGAGAATGGGCTCACTGTTCTTTTCCTCTGTTTGGCACCCCGTGTTTCCCTTCTGTGATGTTCCTGGGGCTTCCTTTTGGCCCTTGTTTTTGCTTCTCCCTCGCCTGGTGTGTCTGTTTCTGACCCTGAACTGGGACCTAAAAAACTAGAGTGTACGCGTGGTGGGATATTTGTACTTGGATTGGGAACTGAAGTCTCATTATTATCTGTGGTTGTTCAATCTGATTCCTCCTCTGCATCAGATATATCAGTTTGTATGATGTTATTGGATGTCTTATTATTTTTGAAAAAACCTTTTTGTCTCCATCAGTAGACTTTGTGGTTAGCAAAGTCAGTTTTGTCCCTGTATAATTTTTGACCTTTTGTTTTAGTTATTTCTTCCTCCAGTTTGTCTAATTCTTTTTGGTATTGTTAGTAAAGTTTTTGGAAATCTTCCAAATGTTCAAATTCTGTTAATTTGGATTTGTACTCATCTATCTCAGTTTGAAACCTTGCTACCTCTGATTTGTCATGTTTTACTAAAATAGACATTAATTTTTGTGAGCACTCTGTTAAGGCTTCTTCCCATTCATTAACTAAATTTTTGTCTTTAAATTGGAAAGCCAGAAAAAGTTGGACACGTAGTCCTCGTGGAATTAAATTGTTTGTAATATAGCGTTCAAAAAAATGGTGATTCCACCATACCTTTGATTTTGTGTTATTCTCTTAATGTATTGTTCATGTCAGGTGTTTCATTACAAATGCCTGTAGATGTATTAAATACTGCATTTAAGTGTTTCATCCTTTTTTGCTGTCGGGCAGCCATATCTTGATCTAATGTAGTCATGATATTTGTTTTGTATTTCTGCTCTCTTCCTAATAGTAGGAGAGAGTAGAGTGTGCTCTATTGTAGAAATTTAGTGTCAACTAGATATAACAAGTATTATTAACAGGAGAGGAAGCAATGGCACTACTCAGAACTGAAAAAAATGTGATTGAACGTCCCCCCTATATAATTTACTAAGTGTTGAGTTAAGTGGGTCTCAAAATAATTACTATCTGGTTAGGGGTAGGTGCTTGTACCAATTACTATACTATGCAGGAGATCAGTAAGAGACTGATTAAGTGGTACAAATATAGCACACTGAAACATGTAGGAAAGTATAAAGAAATTTAATAATAAAAAATAACTTTTATTAGATCATATTAAAATCAGGGTTGACATACATATTAAAATACACATCGGTCTACTACCATATAGCCATAAGATAGTGGCTATAACAAAAACACAACTGAATGAGTATTCGTGTTGTATTGAATATGGAAATGACTACCTACAATTTCCTAGGAGGGTGATACTATTAATCTGCTAGGATATTCGGTCATTACCTTATTTATACCATAGATGGCATAGTGATATATAATTTGATAGTTATATAATCATCCAATAGTCAGGAAAAGCCTGACTGGTTACCTTATTAATACCTGTGTTATAGACAATAATAGATAATATCATCCAGTGGTCAGGAAAGACTAGACCTGTTACCTTGTTGACAGTTATAGTTATATAATCATCCAATAGTCAGGAAAAGCCTGACTGGTTACCTTTTTAGTACCTGTGTTATAGACAGTAATAGATGATATAATATCGTCTAGTGGTCAGGAAAAGCCTGACCTGTTACCTTATTAATACCTGTATTTGAGAATAGATGGTCTTGAAAAGCTTACTAAATAGTAGATCATATATGATAAGGGTGGGAATATTGTTATCTAGCCGGTGGAACAATATCTAAATGAGGCCAATAAACAACTGGATGATATAAACTGTTACAAGAAACTAATATTTAATCCATCAGCATCCTTCAAAAGACAATATGACACCATAATTGAAATGGCTAAAAATAACTGTATCATTAACAATAAAGAATTTAAATTCTTACAAGTGAAAAATCCAAGAATCTCCACACTATACTTAATCCCTAAAATACATAAAGATATCAGAAGTCCTCCAGGTCGTCCCATTGTCTCGGGTAATGGTTGATTAACAGAAAAAGTGAGTACATATGTCAACAAGAGATTGAGATGCTTTGTAGAAGAGTTACCCTCTTATGTTAGAGACACTACAGAGGTACTTCAACGTCTAGCAGGCATTCAGGTGGCTACAGAAACTTGGCTGATTACTGCCGACGTTGAATCTCTCTACACAAGTATAAAACATGAGCTTGGCATTAAAGCAGTAAAACACTTTCTTGACCTGGATTCTTCCGAATCTCATGAACATAATTTGTTCATTTTGGAATTATTAAAATTCATATTACATCATAATTTCTTCGTATTCAATGATCGTTACTAAAAAGACAAAGAAAAAGAGAATATACAGGCGCTGCTTGGAATCTAAGTCATAGTGTACCTCTAATAAATATTAAAACTTGTAGTTAATAATCCTCATACAGTGCAGAGATAACATTCGATAATATAAATAAATATAAAAGTTCTTACAAATATAAAATACGATTGTCCAATTAAAAGTCAATGCTCCTTTCGAATGGTAAAAAATGCAGGCAGCTCCTTAGAAAAGTCCCATAACGAACTTGTAGTAGTAATCTAAGAAAAATAAAGAAAAGAGAGCGCCCAAACGCATCTAAGTGCAGACAGTCTGTACAAATTTATTATATTACATACATATATCACACGTAAGAATTACACTCACAATTTAAAAACATAAAACAGGCAATGTATGATATCACCCGATGGGTTCTCCTCTCCTTCAGCTTGGATAGCTTTGCGTGCAGCGTGCAGCGTCAGTGACCCGGCTGTCTGTGGGTGTGTTAGATCCTGGCCAATCTGGCGATTGCTTCCTTAGATCAGCTCAGCACTACTGGTTGGTTTAGGTTGGTTGTTGGAATCACTCTTCCAATAGGGTGATAAGTCTCTTTCACATAAGAACGAAAGTATAGAACTATACAATGGTATATTTAAAAATATATCACATAGAATCCTCAGCCCGCTAGGCGCAATTCAATGTGCAGAAATACACCAAAATAACGGCCTCACAGGATTAGTGCAAATATCAATACTAGGAGCACTTGAAATGCCCCCTCACTCGACGTACGTTTCGTTCCGTTCTGGAACTTTTTCAAGAGTGTTGCTGGTCTATAACTTCCTGCCTTTTATAGGAGTTAACAGCCAGTGTTACCAGTATTTAACTGTTTCATTGCCACTTATTTTATATATGGGAGCTGAGTTATATTCCCAAAATAACCAAATGACAATTATATCTGCTGACTAACATAGATCATAACATTGTATAAAATCAAATTAATAACTATATAGTTAAAAATATGACCGATAAAAATATGCTTACCTATAATTTCTTAAAATCATTAATATTGATGTAAAATACATGGAAGGTCTAAAAGAATATATAAAAAATATTTACATTTAGATATATCAATAAATATCACATTTAAAAGAATAACAATACACCAGGAAATACAGAATACATATAAATCCTATTAACCCCTTATGTTAAAAAAGCTTGTATGTCTAGATCAATGTTCAACCCCTGTGGGTAAAGACATTCCAACTGTTTAATCCAAAATGTTTCTCGTTGTCGGAGTTTGAGCAGCCTATTGGTATCCCATATGTTAGGAGGGATCCATTCTATAACTTTAATTTCTAAACCCTTTGGATCGCAGTTGTGTGCTTGCTTGAAATGCTGTGAAACACTATGAGTTTCAAGCCCTTTATCAATATTGTTTAGGTGTTCCCTAAAACGATACTTTATTTTTCTTTTCGTCCTACCTACATAGATATAATTGCATTTGCACTTTAGGTGATAGACTACGTGGGTGCTCATACAGGTACACCTATCCTTATTAGAAAACGTTTTTGAATTATCAAAATTTTCAATAGAATTGTGGTTGTTAGGTATATGTGGACACATTACACAATCTTTCTTTTTGCATTTAAATGTACCTGTACTGGTCCCCCAGTCTGATAGCTTTACTGGTGGTTTACTCCTGAGTTTGCTAGGGGCCAAGATGTTTTTTAGGTCTCTATTCTTTCTAAACACCATTTCTGGTCTTTCTCCCAGTGATTTATTTAAAATGGGGTCTAATTGTAACACCTTCCAGTGTTTATTCAATATGTCCTTAATCTTAAAGTGTTGGTTATTGTATCTTGTGATAAATTTTGGATTTTTATTCTCCACTGCATGATGTTTGGTAACTTTCTTACTGCTTATTTTATCTAGTAAATATTTTCTATCCATACAATCTACTTTATTTTTCATTGTGGAGAGGAGCTCACTATTGTACCCTTTATCCAAAAATTTCTTAGTTAGAACATCAGCTTCATGATTATATTATCCTTTTCATTCGTGCAATTACGCCTAATGCGTTGGTATTGTCCAAGTGGTATATTATTTTTCCACTGTTTATAGTGGCCACTTGTTGCATTTAATAAACCATTTCTGTCAGTTTCTTTTTTTAAATTTTTTACAGCTATTTTATTTTTATCTATAAACAATGTTAAATCCAAGAAGTTGATCTCTGACTTTGATTTTGTATATGTAAATTCTAGATTATAATCGTTAGTATTCATATACTCTATAAATTTCTCTATTTCTTTAGGCTCTCCCTCCCAAATCATAATAATATCATCTATGTACCTATAGTACATAAATATATTGGCACAGTACGGGTTATTATTCCATATTTTCAATTCTTCAAAGTTGGACATATAAAGATTTGCATATGATGGGGCAAAAGTCGTCCCCATCGCTGTCCCCTGTATTTGTCTATAAAATTTATTTTCAAATAAAAAGTAATTGTGAGAAAGGATAAACTGGATAGACTCAGAAATAAACCTAGATTGGATCGCAGATATATTTCCTTTTTGGCATTCCTCCTTAATTACTGTTACACCCTTATTGTGAGGTATACTAGTGTACAGTGCGGATACATCACAAGTAACCCAGCTATAATTCGGCTTCCATTCTTTTCCTTCAAATTTCTTAATAACATCCACAGTGTCTCTAATATAAGAAGGTATCGCTTTAACTAGGGGCTGCAGATAATAGTCGATGTATTTTGACATATTATCGCCCTAATATTGAGACCTCCAATAGATTCCACTTTAATGAAAATCAGATTGAAAGGGCATATGATAATTATAGTCCCAGATGGAACCACCAGGGAGCTAAACCTAAATCTAGAGAAATTAACACTAACTATGATTACCAACTTAGAACGTGGTCCCCTAAAGAACAAAGACGGGGTAATCAAAATAAGGGGCATTTTTTAGGAACTCCCCCATGGCGACAAGGGGGAAAAACGGAATGGGGAGGGGTACCTACAAAAGCCCTAGATACCCCAAGAAAGCCAAAAAGGCATTTGGAAGATATAGAGGTTGTAGAGGGGGGAACAAACAACGAAAAAAGAAACAGAAACGGTTGGAATTAGAAACAGGCCATCAGTTAATTTTCAATCTATCTGACAAAACATTCACAGAAAATCAAATGAAGGTATTATCCAAGGCCTTAAACTTTGCCCCTATTTCACAGCCCAATCACTTTGAATTATTCATAGATGTACAGAGATACATTAGAAAATTGACTCTCAAGAGGTATTACGATAAGATTAATATGACTGACAATATGGAACTTAGTGAAGAAGACTTGTTAACATTGGCAAATTTAGAATTACTTGAAAATGAAAACCTTACTCAAAATAGAGGTAATAATGAACAAGATGAGGATTTATTGAGTTGTTCTATACATGAAGAAAATCACTCACTAATAGCTCATTGTCCCTTAAAGAGAAAATCAATCTTCTATCCACAGAATATGCAGAGTGAATTTCTTAAAATATTTAACAAATTAGTTTGTGAAGATATCAATAAATTATCTTATGGAAGGAATTTTAAAAATGATAATTTAACTAAGAGAGAAAGAGCTTCACTTAAAGCTTTAACTGATGATTATGATGTAGTCTATAGGAATGCTGACAAGGGAGGGGGTCTGGTTGTCCAGAACAGATGTGATTATTTGAAGGAGGCATATAAATTGCTGAGTAATAAAGATACTTATCAACTTTTAACGTTTAATCCGACTCAAAATTATAAAAAGGAAGTATTTGAATTCTTATGTAAGGCGAAGCAGGATGGAATTTTAAACCAGAATGAATATGCATATTTATATGAAGCATACCCTAAAGTAGCATGCTTCTATCATCTACCAAAAATGCACAAGGATGCAAGAGAAGCCTCCGGCAGGCCCATAGTATCAGGGATTGGGTCTTTATGCGATAATATGTCAAAATACATTGACTATTATCTGCAGCCCCTAGTTAAAGCGATACCTTCTTATATTTGAGACACTGTGGATGTTATTAAGAAATTTGAAGGAAAAGAATGGAAGCCGAATTATAGCTGGGTTACTTGTGATGTATCCGCACTGTACACTAGTATACCTCACAATAAGGGTGTAACAGTAATTAAGGAGGAATGCCAAAAAGGAAATATATCTGCGATCCAATCTAGGTTTATTTCTGAGTCTATCCAGTTTATCCTTTCTCACAATTACTTTTTATTTGAAAATAAATTTTATAGACAAATACAGGGGACAGCGATGGGGACGACCTTTGCCCCATCGTATGCAAATCTTTATATGTCCAACTTTGAAGAATTGAAAATATGGAATAATAACCCGTACTGTGCCAATATATTTATGTACTATAGGTACATAGATGATATTATTATGATTTGGGAGGGAGAGCCTAAAGAAATAGAGAAATTTATAGAGTATATGAATACTAACGATTATAATCTAGAATTTACATATACAAAATCAAAGTCAGAGATCAACTTCTTGGATTTAACATTGTTTATAGATAAAAATAAAATAGCTGTAAAAAATTTAAAAAAAGAAACTGACAGAAATGGTTTATTAAATGCAACAAGTGGCCACTATAAACAGTGGAAAAATAATATACCACTTGGACAATACCAACGCATTAGGCGTAATTGCACGAATGAAAAGGATAATATAATCATGAAGCTGATGTTCTAACTAAGAAATTTTTGGATAAAGGGTACAATAGTGAGCTCCTCTCCACAATGAAAAATAAAGTAGATTGTATGGATAGAAAATATTTACTAGATAAAATAAGCAGTAAGAAAGTTACCAAACATCATGCAGTGGAGAATAAAAATCCAAAATTTATCACAAGATACAATAACCAACACTTTAAGATTAAGGACATATTGAATAAACACTGGAAGGTGTTACAATTAGACCCCATTTTAAATAAATCACTGGGAGAAAGACCAGAAATGGTGTTTAGAAAGAATAGAGACCTAAAAAACATCTTGGCCCCTAGCAAACTCAGGAGTAAACCACCAGTAAAGCTATCAGACTGGGGGACCAGTACAGGTACATTTAAATGCAAAAAGAAAGATTGTGTAATGTGTCCACATATACCTAACAACCATAATTCTATTGAAAATTTTGATAATTCAAAAAAGTTTTCTAATAAGGATAGGTGTACCTGTATGAGCACCCACATAGTCTATCACCTAAAGTGCAAATGCAATTATATCTATGTAGGTAGGACGAAAAGAAAAATAAAGTATTGTTTTAGGGAACACCTAAACAATATTGATAAAGGGCTTGAAACTCATAGTGTTTCACAGCATTTCAAGCAAGCACACAACTGCGATCCAAAGGGTTTAGAAATTAAAGTTATAGAATGGATCCCTCCTAACATATGGGATACCAATAGGCTGCTCAAACTCCGACAACGAGAAACATTTTGGATTAAACAGTTGGAATGTCTTTACCCACAGGGGTTGAACATTGATCTAGACATACAAGCTTTTTAACATAAGGGGTTAATAGGATTGATATGTATTCTGTATTTCCTGGTATATTGTTATTCTTTTAAATGTGATATTTATTGATATATCTAAATGTAAATATTTTTTATATATTCTTTTAGACCTTCCATGTATTTTACATCAGTATTAATGATTTTAAGAAATTATAGGTAAGCATATTTTTATCGGTCATATTTTTAACTATATAGTTATTAATTTGATTTTATACAATGTTATGATCTATGTTAGTCAGCAGATATAATTGTCATTTGGTTATTTTGGGAATATAACTCAGCTCCCATATATAAAATAAGTGGCAATGAAACAGTTAAATACTGGTAACACTGGCTGTTAACTCCTATAAAAGGCAGGAAGTTATAGACCAGCAACACTCTTGAAAAAGTTCCAGAACGGAACGAAACGTATGTCGAGTGAGGGGGCATTTCAAGTGCTCCTAGTATTGATATTTGCACTAATCCTGTGAGGCCGTTATTTTGGTGTATTTCTGCACATTGAATTGCGCCTAGCGGGCTGAGGATTCTATGTGATATATGGTTAAATATACCATTGTATAGTTCTATACTTTCGTTCTTATGTGAAAGAGACTTATCACCCTATTGGAAGAGTGATTCCAACAACCAACCTAAACCAACCAGTAGTGCTGAGCTGATCTAAGGAAGCAATCAGAAAGACTCACGCCACAATTTGATTGTTGTATTATCATAATAAAGCGAGAATAATATGAGGAACCAATAAGAAAACGATCCTCAATGATTGACAGCTTTAAGATCCACTAGAAAATAGGCGTATATGGTGAGCATAGCAACTAGGAACACAGATGATTCACTCGCAAGTAAATACTCAGGCATATGATTGACAACATCTCTAACCTATAGAAGTCGATCTATAAAAGCCAATAGCGCACTTTGAAAACCGAACAACCGGGTTGCGGATGACGTATCGGCATAAGAAAACTACTATCTCATGAGTGACAGCATCTATAACCAATAGCTGATCGAATACGTAATTTTTTCAAAAGAAGAATGACTGACAAACTGTTAAACCAACGAGAACTGAACAATAAGAGATTATTGACAAGCATTAAAGCCAATGAAATCGATGGGATTTTAAAAAGATGTGTAACAATGAAATTTAATCATAAAAAAGTATGTTTGAATCGTAGTACTTATGTGGACATAAAATAGAAGTAACTTACTCAATACATATAGAATATAAACTATATTCAATGTGAGGACTTCCGGGGAGGAGGAGCGTCCTGAATGCAGCGCACGCTCTGGCTCTCTTGTCTGTGAGAGCCAACTACCATCAGAGCCCTACTATCTATGCCCTATTGCCGGGGGAAATACACACCCTGCCCGGGGAAAGGAGATACTGACGGAAGTCTATTGGCCTGGTATTGGTTGATTAGGCCCAGCCACACACACTGAACTGCCTTAACAGATACAGACACGCAAGTAACACCAGCTACAATCCTAGCAAATGAAGGGATAACAGAGGAAGTAAGAGTTACCCCAAGTCAAAACCGAACAAACTCAGCAAGCGTCGACATCTGCACTGAGGGTTGACGAGACTAAGGCAGACAAGCAGCCTCCTGGAAGGCGGTCTTTTTTTTCAGCGGAGCAGAGCAGTGCCGATGGTGATTACAGGCTTCGACACACCCCCCTTCTAGTAAGTCGGCACGCGACACAGTGACTGCACCCGGGAGCCGGAACACACTGCCAGGAACACGCTGACTACAGCCAAGCATTGTTCAGAAGTAGCGGAAAGGCTCGGTGCATCGTACACGGGTGGAGGACTGCCTAGGAGAGAGGTCTCCCAAACGGCGGCCTTACAGTAAGTCACTTAGCCAGAGAGCCGTGAAGAAGCAGGGGGGTAAGTACCTGTATTTTTATATCAAGTGTTAATACTGCTCAATGCGGAACTTACATTAGACTTGCTTGGTCAATTTATTTCTTACAATTTACTATACAAATTTTGGGGACATCTCTATTCCGGTGGGCGAAGGCACCTGGTGGGGCAGTTAATTACCAAAGTGCCTTATTTGCCAGTTGAGACGCACAATACTCTGAAGGATATTCTTATATCTAGGTCTGGAAAAGGAATGGCATGATAAGCCCCAGTTTGCTGACAAATTAAAGTCTATTTAGCCTTAAAGGAAGATAAAACACGGAAAAAGTTCCAGGACGTTTTGGTGTTTCTAATATACCCATAAACCAGCTGGGGCATGCAACTATCTTTAATTCAGATAGCTACAGATTAAGATAAATGAACAAACTTTTATTTTTTTTGGCTTGCTACCCTTCTTCAATTCTCTAGTCCTACAAAGTAATAAACTCCCCTGAACTCAACATATAAGGATCTTTTTCCAAGAGAGACTAAGGGGTATAATAAAGAACTGGGAGAGAAGCAGAACTTATGTATATATATATAACGAAGATTAAACTATATTCAATGTACGAATCTCGCTAAATTTACACGGCAAAAAGACCAATCAGAACTTAGTATGAGTACATACCCACCGTCTCCACCAATAAACGATGCCTAAAAAATCAAGCCCCTTTTTGGCAGCCAATCCACTCACAGATAAGGGTATATAAACCTCACGAAGACAGAGTGAGACTGCCCTTTGATACAGCCACTACGGCGAAATGCATCAGTGGCAATCCCCCTTTCCCTTCTTGTTGTTTTTTAAAAAATAATTGGTGTACTACTATAATATAAATGACTAGTTAACTTTGGAATTAAAACCGCTTAGGCGGTCATACCTTGATATAATTACGCTACGTTATTGGATAAGTCTAGTAAACAGATACCGTCTCTGTTTAACATATTAGATTAAGATATTAATAGAGTGGTCAGGCTTATCCTAATATTATTGGTGAACAACTATCATAGTTATAACATTAATTTATATGGAAGCCTTTCAACTGAGAATTGATTGAACATATGCTTCTTTATGGTTAAAAAGTAACTTTTGATGGCAATAATTTAAACAATTCAAGGTAATAAAAAGGTAAAATGATTTGGGCTTTTCCCAATTCTTTATAAGACCATCATATATGATCTACTATTTAGTAAGCTTTTCAAGACCATCTATTCTCAAATACAGGTATTAATAAGGTAACAGGTCAGGCTTTTCCTGACCACTAGACAATATTATATCATCTATTACTGTCTATAACACAGGTACTAAAAAGGTAACCAGTCAGGCTTTTCCTGACTATTGGATGATTATATAACTATAACTGTCAACAAGGTAACAGGTCTAGTCTTTCCTGACCACTGGATGATATTATCTATTATTGTCTATAACACAGGTATTAATAAGGTAACCAGTCAGGCTTTTCCTGACTATTGGATGATTATATAACTATCGAATTATATATCACTATGCCATCTATGGTATAAATAAGGTAATGACTGAATATCCTAGCAGATTAATAGTATCACCCTCCTAGGAAATTGTAGGTAGTCATTTCCATATTCAATACAACACGAATACTGATTCGGTTGTGTTTTTGTTATAGCCACTATCTTATGGCTATATGGTAGTAGACGGATGTGTATTTTAATATGTATGTCAACCCTGATTTTAATATGATCTAATAAAAGTTATTTTTTATTATTAAATTTCTTTATACTTTCCTACACGTTCCAGAGTGCTATTTTTGTACCACTTAATCAGTCTCTTACTGATCCCCTGCATAGTATAGTAATTGGTACAAGCACCTTCCCCTAACCAGATAGTAATTATTTACATTTAAATCTTTTGAGACCCACTTAGCTCAACACTTAGTAAATTATATAGGGGGGACGTTCACTCACATTTTTTCAGTTCTGAGTAGTGCCATTGTTTCCTCTCCTGTTAAAAATACTTGTTATATCTAGTTGACACTAGATTTCTACAATAGAGCACACTCTACTCTCTCCTACTCTATTAGGAAGAGAGCAGAAATACAAAACAAATATCATGACTACATTAGATCAAGATATGGCTGCCCGACAGCAAAAAAGGATGAAACACTTAAATGCAGTATTTAATACATCTACAGGCATTTGTAATGAAACACCTGACATGAACAATACATTAAGAGAATTACACAAAACATTATATAAGCAATCAAAGGTATGGTGGAATCACCATTTTTTTGAACGCTATATTACAAACAATTTAATTCCACGAGGACTACGTGTCCAACTTTTTCTGGCTTTCCAATTTAAAGACAAAAATTTAGTTAATGAATGGGAAGAAGCCTTAACAGAGTGCTCACAAAAATTAATGACTATTTTAGTAAAACATGACAAATCAGAGGTAGCAAGGTTTCAAACTGAGATAGATGAGTACAAATCCAAATTAACAGAATTTGAACATTTGGAAGATTTCCAAAAACTTTACCAACAATACCAAAAAGAATTAGACAAACTGGAGGAAGAAATAACTAAAACAAAAGGTCAAAAATTATACAGGGACAAAACTGACTTTGCTAACCACAAAGTCTATAGATGGAGACAAAAAGGTTTTTTCAAAAATAATAAGACATCCAATAACATCATACAAACTGATATATCTTATACAGAGGAGTAATCAGATGGAACAACCACAGATAATAATGAGACTCCAGTTCCCAATCCAAGTACAAATATCCCACCACGCGTACACTCTAGTTTTTTAGGTCACAGTTCAGGGTCAGAAACAGACACACCAGGCGAGGGAGAAGCAAAAACAAGGGCCAAAAGGAAGCCCCAGGAACATCACAGAAGGGAAACACGGGGTGCCAAACAGAGGAAAAGAACAGTGAGCCCATTCTCCCACATCAGACTGAACAATAAAATATAATTAATCTTTCTGACCATACGTTGACTGAACACCATTCATCTGTTTTAACTAAGGGGCTATCTTTTTGTCCAAATAATAAATTAGATAAATTCTAACTAACAAAAGATATTCATCTATTTGTTAGGAAATTGATGTTGAAAAAGATACATCATATGAGAAATAACCCCAATAATACTGAATGGACCAATGATGAACTACAAAGCCTAAAAGACTTAGAAGAACTTTTACAAGAAAGTGATGATATACAAACTAATGCCAAATGACGTGACCTAATTAAGAACAAATCACAATACATACCAAACATTTCACAATTTCACAACATACAAACTTTCAATCAAATAGTTTGTAATGAGATTAATTCCCTGACTGTTTGGAATACAAGCACTAATATCTCATTACCAGAACAACAAGCACTCAGGGAAATTGAAAGTTGGGATGATGTAGTGATAAAAGGTTCTGATAAGGGTGGGAATATTGTTATCTGGCCGGTGGAACAATATCTAAATGAGGCCAATAAACAACCGGATGATATAAACTGTTACAAGAAATTAATATTTAATCCATCAGCATCCTTCAAAAGACAATATGACACCATAATTGAAATGGCTAAAAATAACTGTATCATTAACAATAAAGAATTTAAATTCTTACAAGTAAAAAATCCAAGAATCTCCACACTATACTGAATCCCTAAAATACATAAAGATATCAGAAATCCTCCAGGTCGTCCCATTGTCTCGGGCAATGGTTGCTTAACAGAAAAAGCGAGTACATATGTCGACAAGAGATTGAGATGCTTTGTAGAAGAGTTACCCTCTTATGTTAGAGACACTACAGAGGTACTTCAACGTCTAGCAGGCATTCAGGTGGCTACAGAAACTTGGCTGATTACTGCCGACGTTGAATCTCTCTACACAAGTATAAAACATGAGCTTGGCATTAAAGCAGTAAAACACTTTCTTGACCTGGATTCTTCCAAATCTCATGAATATAATTTGTTCATTTTGGAATTATTAAAATTCATATTACATCATAATTTCTTCGTATTCAATGATCATTACTATTTACAAACACGGGGTACAGCAATGGGCACTGCGTGTGCACCAACATATGCTAATTTGTTCTTAGGGTGGTGGGAGAAGGAGATCGTTTTCTCAGACAACAATGCCACTTATATGGAACAAATACCTTTATGGATACGCTACATCGATGATATCCTCTTCATCTGGGAAGGATCCAAAGTAGATCTGGACAAATTCTTGGATATGCTTAACAACAATGACATCAATGTTAAGTTAACGTACGAATGTAGCCAATCTGAGGTAAATTTTCTGGATTTAAAAATAATAAAAGAGGATAATGGCAATATAACAACCGATCTCTTCCGTAAACAAACCACCACCAATTCAATCTTACATCACAGCAGTGCCCATACAAGAAGTACCTTAAAATCCTTACCAACAGGAGAGTTTCTTAGAATACGCAGAAATTGCTCATCTGAATCTATTTTCAAAATAAGAGCAAAAGAATTGGAAAAGAGACTGAAAGCAAGAGGGTATAGTAATAGGAGCCTGAAAAAAGCTAAATACAGAGCCCTACATACTCCAAGACAAGATCTTCTATTCCCTAAATCAAAAAGAACAGACAATCAAACACGATTAATAACAACATTCAATTCACAAATTAAGGATGTAACACATATCATTCAGAAATCATGGCACATCCTTAAAAATGATCCTGACCTGAATGAAAGTCTACGAGATAGAATCTCGATTTGCTACCGAAGATCTAGGAATCTAAAAGACAGACTGGTACAAAGTCACTTTGTTAAAAAGAAAACCAAAATTACCTACCCGGGTAATTATCCATGCCGGAATTGTACGTATTGTCCTAATACCTCTCAGATCAATAAAATTAAAGACAGATTCGGAAAGACACACTTAATTAAAGATCATATCACATGTAACACCACCAGTGTAATATGTGTATTACAATGCAGCTGTAAGCTAAATTATGTTGGAATGACCTCACGCCCGCTAAAGAAGAGAGTGGGGGAACACGTGTGCAATATAAGAAATGCAGAATCTGATCTGAAGAGGGGTAAAAAGATTACACAAATTGCCAAACATTTTCTTATAAAACACAATTCAAATACTGAAGTTCTGTCTTTCTTTGGCCTAGAAAAAGTATCATTAGGCATCAGAGGTGGAGATTTGGAGGATGCATTACTACAGACAGAATGCAAATGGAATTTATTTGCTAAATTCTGTAAACCCACACGGATTAAATGAGAACAACAATTATTATGTCTTTTTACCCAAATAAATGATAAATTAACACATTGAAATATGTATTACAATATTCTCTATTGTCTGTGTATGGCATACGACAGCTAATATGCTTATAAAACTATAAGCACATAAATATGACATTGAAATTATATGATACTTGACATAAAAACATTGTGTCAATTCAGACATATATGAATAATAAATCGTTAGTGATAAATAAATGACTTCATAAATATATCAAAATGACATTACATTCATAGGATATCATTTACACAATGGTGATGTTAATTAAGATCATATGAATAATATATGACCTCATGAGTCATGTGCAAAGACCCAATATAATATATGTCAATCATAATTAGACACATCATAATCTTTCCCAAAACATTTTGTAACTATTAAAATCCTTAACTTTAGTGTGGGTCACAGTCACTATTTCGGATTATCACTTTGTTAATTCCATCATTTTCAGGACTTCTATTTAATCTCAAAATCAATAATATCACACAACGTACACAATTTTAGTAATCCACATTTTTATTTTTATCACTCACAATATATCAGCCTAGATCTCACATATCTGGATATTAATTCTTTTTATATATTATATTCTCACTTTTTCATAACATTCACACTTTTTAAACTATTTCACTAAATTCAATACAGACATCACTGGTCATCATTGTATGGCAAATAGATACACTTCTTAAATTATCACATATTTACATTTCTGCATTCAAGTAGCACACTTTTTTATTCTCACCATTATTAACCTGGTATCAAGCAATCTATTTTTAAGTCACGGACTCTTTTCACATTAAATCTTTGTTTAACAAAAGAGAGATCACTCCATGAATATTCATATTTATAGGACTTGTCAAAGTAATAAGTATCATACTTCATATTAGATAATGTATTGTCATGTTAAATTATGCCCGGAAACTCAAGGAAGATTTCTTTATTAAAAAGAACACAACAGGTACATAATATTTCGTGTAAATAGTCAGATCAATGCTTGACTTATAGAGTTGCTGCCAAAATGAATAATTGCATATAAAAACTTCACAAACCATATCAGAAAGACTCACGCCACAATTTGATTGTTGTATTATCATAATAAAGCGAGAATAATATGAGGAACCAATAAGAAAACGATCCTCAATGATTGACAGCTTTAAGATCCACTAAAAAATAGGCGTATATGGTGAGCATAGCAACTAGGAACACAGATGATTCACTCGCAAGTAAATACTCAGGCATATGATTGACAACATCTCTAACCTATAGAAGTCGATCTATAAAAGCCAATAGCGCACTTTGAAAACCGAACGACCGGGTTGCGGATGACGTATCGGTATAATAATAAGGTTTTTTTCAAAAATAATAAGACATCCAATAACATCATACAAACTGATATATCTGATACAGAGGAGGAATCAGATGGAACAACCACAGATAATAATGAGACTCCAGTTCCCAATCCAAGTACAAATATCCCACCACGCGACCGGGTTGCGAATTACGTATCGGCATAAGAAAACTACTATCTCATGAATGACAGCATCTATAACCAATAGCTGATCGAATACGTAATTTTTCCAAAAGAAGAATGACTGACAAACTGTTAAACCAATGAGAACTAAACAATAAGAGATTATTGACAAGCATTAAAACCAATGAAATCGATGGGATTTTAAAAAGATGTGTAACAATGAAATTTAATCATAAAAAAAGTATGTTTGAATCGTAGTACTTATGTGGACATAAAATAGAAGTAACTTACTCAATACATATAGAATATAAACTATATTCAATGTACGAATCTCGCTAAATCTACACGGCAAAAAGACCAATCAGAACTTAGTATGAGTACATACCCACCGTCTCCACCAATAAACGATGCCTAAAAAATCAAGCCCCTTTTTGGCAGCCAATCCACTCACAGATAAGGGTATATAAACCTCACGAAGACAGAGTGAGACTGCCCTTTGATACAGCCACTACGGCGAAACGCGTCAGTGGCAATCCCCCTTTCCCTTCTTGTTGTTTTTAAAAAAATAATTGGTGTACTACTATAATATAAATGACTAGTTAACTTTGGAATTAAAACCGTTTAGGCGGTCATACCTTGATATAATTACGCTACGTTATTGGATAAGTCTAGTAAACAGATACAGTCTCTGTTTAACATATTAGATTAAGATATTAATAGAGTGGTCAGGCTTATCCTAATATTATTGGTGAACAACTATCATAGTTATAACATTAATTTATATGGAAGCCTTTCAACTGAGAATTGATTGAACATATGCTTCTTTATGGTTAAAAAGTAACTTTTGATGGCAATAATTTAAACAATTCAAGATAATAAAAAGGTAAAATGATTTGGGCTTTTCCCAATTCTTTATAAGACCATCATATATGATCTACTATTTAGTAAGCTTTTCAAGAACATCTATTCTCAAATACAGGTATTAATAAGGTAACAGGTCAGGCTTTTACTGACCACTAGACAATATTATATCATCTATTACTGTCTATAACACAGGTACTAAAAAGGTAACCAGTCAGGATTTTCCTGACTATTGGATGATTATATAACTATAACTGTCAACAAGGTAACAGGTCTAGTCTTTACTGACCACTGGATGATATTATCTATTATTGTCTATAACACAGGTATTAATAAGGTAACCAGTCAGGCTTTTCCTGACTATTGGATGTTTATATAACTATCGAATTATATATCACTATGCCATCTATGGTATAAATAAGGTAATGACCGAATATCCTAGCAGATTAATAGTATCACCCTCCTAGGAAATTGTAGGTAGTCATTTCCATATTCAATACAACACGAATACTCATTCGGTTGTGTTTTTGTTATAGCCACTATCTTATGGCTATATGGTAGTAGACCGATGTGTATTTTAATATGTATGTCAACCCTGATTTTAATATGATCTAATAAAAGTTATTTTTTATTATTAAATTTCTTTATACTTTCCTACACGTTCCAGAGTGCTATATTTGTACCACTTAATCAGTTCCTTACTGATCCCCTGCATGATATATTTATATAGCCCATAATTTTATTTATTTTTTAAATATATAGTTTTGCTTATTTTTAAATAACATTGTTGTGATTTTCCTTCTAAGCAAGCCACAAAGTTTGATGTGAATACCGTCAGCTACCTTCTCCAGCTTGCTCCTGTTTGTGTAAAGGGTCTTTTCATATGCAAAAGAAGGGGAAGTTGGGAGTGTCTTATTTCCCACTTGCAATGGGCTTTCCAGCTAACTTTTCAACATAGCTAAACTGAGAGTTTCTAAGTATGTCTTTAAACCGTTTTATCATGGATTTTTATATCAGTATCTGGGCATCTTGTTATTTATAGTAGTGTCTATTACATGCAGTTCTATGAAAATGAGTGTATACTGTCCCTTTAATGTAAATGCTCAGTATTGTGTCATGTATGACTTCCACATTGTTAATCTCCAAATATATTATATATATATATATATATATATATATATATATATATATATATATATATCTAATGTAACTCTTAAAGGGACATGAAACCAGATTCCTTCTAAATGAAATGTCTTTCTTGAATAATTCAAACACTATAATGTATATTTAATAAAATAGACTTTATTTAACATGTCGAGAGAAATATGGCATGCAGGCTTAGTATCCTATTAAAATATTTTCTTGTTTGAACAAGTATGTGTAGATATACCAACAATCCCTAAGGATTAGTATATGTTAGCATATGTTCTTGTTTAAAGGGACAGTCAAATCATGCAAAACAGTAACGATTTAAATCTCAAAATATTGAATTTCTAGAAAATATATCTCAAACCTTTATCACCAATTTATCTTAGTTCTCTTGGTGTTCTTAGTTGATAGCTAAACCTAGGAGGTTCATCTGCTCATTTCTTAGAGCTTGAAGAGTGCATCTAATCTGAATAAATTTTGACCACTAGAGGGCATTAATTTATGTGTTTCATATAGAAAACATTGAGCTCATGCAGTATAGTTACCCTGGATTGATCAGTGATTGGCTGAAATGCCGGTCTGTCAAAAGAACAGAAATAAGTGGTCATTTTTCAGAGGCATAGATACAAGGTTAATCACAGAAGTAAAACGTGTATTTCTCTAAGTCTTGTTTTTCAAAACTTGATAACTTAATAAAGTGTTTTCTTTGTAACCAACAATAATTAATGTTCTGACTGTCCCTTTAAGCTGTGTTGTTGGCATCAAAACAGTGATATACCATCATGTATAATTGTAATGGTCATTTTGTTTGAGATTAGGGAAACAGTTTGGACATCACATCACAGAAACCTATCAATGTAATCAACAAGGATAGGTATGTGATGATGTGGTCTCCACACACTTGTAAAACACACTCTGCAAACAATCTGCCTCCATGGACCCGGTCCCATAGAAGCAGATTATATACAGAGTGTGCTCCACAAGTGTAAGAAGACCACATCATCACATACCTATCCATTACACATTAAATAAATAAAAATATATAAAAATAAATGACTTCCTTTCCTTCCCCTCTTCTCATGAGACTGAGGCTCTGGGGGGGCAACTGCCCCCTCCAACGAGTTCTCCTAGGAGATGTTTGGGGAAGAGGGGAAGGAGAAGTACTGGGATCACCCGGCTGAGGAGGAGATTGAGGATGAGATGGAGGAGGGCCAGGAGCAGATGATCCAGTAGCAGATTGTCCAGCAGCAGCAGCAGATGGGGCAGCAGCAGATGGTGCGTTATGCGCCTCCCGGAAGACCTGCAATATATCCTTAAGAGTATTCAACATCACTCTTTGGTCTTGGCAAATCTCTCTTTGGTCTTGGTGAATATCATTAATTACTTCCGTCAGCTGGATTCTGCTTTCTGCCTGTTCCCTCTGGGAGGCACGCATCTCTTCTAGAAAATCTTTTAAGATCTGCAGCTCTGCTATCTCTGCTGGTATCTCCTCCTGAGTAGCTGCTGGCATACGGTGGGCTGCTGATGCAGGAGAGGCTGCTGCAGGGATCTCTTCTGCAGCGGGGGCTTCTTCAGAGGGTACAGGGATGTCTTCAATGTCTCCCCGAGATGGCGAGTCATCTGCACCACTCTCATGCCTGGGTGAAGGAGGAGCCTGTGGTTGCTGTGCTGCCTCCTCCCCGGGCTCAGACTCTGTATATTGTAAAAAGAAAGAAATTGAGATATTAGCACAGTTCCAAATAAAGATGTAAATGTTGTATTTGAAAGTGTATTAATGAGGCTGCCTTTGTAATTCTATTGTAAGCAAAAGCAATCAATACGATTTCCGCATTTTCCAAACCGTGTTTCAGATATCTATGTGATCAATCTGAATGTGTTTTTGTGTTTTTTTTAGTCTGTTTAAATGCACACCTAATCTGTAGACTAGATACTAATATGATGGGTTTTCGTGAAATGCAACTTTCGCAAGGTAATTGTGAATGCGTTTACGTAATAATGTCTAAAAAAGCGTAATTGCATTAATCATATCCTTAAATACATTATTTATTTTTGATGTAAAGAGATTATTAAATGAGCTTACCGGCAGATGAGAGTGGCAGGTTCCCGGTATCGACTTCTCTGATACTGACTATGGCCACCTCGGAGATGCCGGGACCCAGCATTTCCTCCCATCGGGAATATTAAACTATCATTTCAGGACCGCCACCGGTCCCTGTTAGATATTGGTTCTCCCTTGAGAGCTTTCTTTTTAGTTCCATTCTGCAGTCCCGGTAGCGATGCTGTATAGACTTGACATTCCTGTTATGGACCCCCACTGCATTAACGGCATCCCTGATCTTCAGCCATAATTTCCTCTTCTCCTTAGGGGTGGCCTTCTGAGCCTGCAGCCTCCTAGCCCTCTCCATATAAGCCTCTATGAGGGCCTCCTTCTCATCCATGGTATATCTCGCCTCCCTACTCAGCTTGGCTTTCACCTGTGATGTGAGCCTCTGTTTCCCGGACTGTGAAGCTCTACACTGCACGTCACTGGGCCTAGCCACTTGTTCATCTTGACCAAAAGGGGCCGGGTCCACCCACTGCTTACACCCCCCTTCCTGTGCCCCTTCCTGTCAAGTTCACCTCCCTCTCCCTCTCCCCCTCCCTCTCTCCTGACTAACGTCCTGCCTGACCTCCTCTATAATCTCTTCTCTAAACTGAATCCTGAGGAACTCTAATAGTTTGTGGCTAATCTGCCCCCTATCCCCCCTTCCCGACAAAAAGTGAATGTGCCCAAATGAAAGAGGGTCAAAATAAATAACAAACAGTAAAAAGTGCAAAAAGTGTGAAAGGGATATAAATAAAAGAGGGTAAGGGGTATTAAACAGACCAAAATTTAGAAAAAGACTAAAATGAGGATATGTAAACAAAATCTAACTATGGGATGGGTATGGGCTGAAAGGGAATGGGGTATGAGATGAAAGGGAATAGGGTTGGGCTTAAAGGGAATGGGGTATGGGATGAAAGGGAATGGGGTATAGAGTGTAGTATGAGAGGGGATGGGGTATGGAGTGTATTGTGTTATTGATAAGTGTATGTATGTATTGAATGTGTTTGTGTGTAAATGTGTTTATATAAGTATTCAGAAAAAACACTCGCACACTCACCCAAACAAACTCTCGCTCACTAACGCTCTCTCACTAACTCACTATCTCACTCTAACTAACTCTCACACTAACACTAACTAACTCTCACACTAACACTAACTCACTATCTCACACTAACACTAACTAACTCTCACACTAACACTAACTCACTCTCTCACACAAACTCACTATCTAACACTAACTCACACTACCACTAACTAACTCTCACAATAACACTAACTCACTCTCTCACACTAACACTAACTCTCACAATAACAGTAACTCACTAAATCTCTATAATCTCACAAAAACCTCCAGCAACACAGTCAAAGAAGCCATGCTTGGAGCGTGCTTATATACCCTATGTAAATGTTTAATGATGTACCGGTTTGCAAAGTAAAGTATGTTCAGGTGTGCTTTGTTTGTAATTAGTATGTGTGCAATGTGTATTAGTTGTGTGAATTTGTGCATGCTCATATTGAGTTAGTATTTGTGGAATGTGTATCATGCGATGATGTCATATTGATCGTTTTGCATAACATTGTCGAAAAGTATTATCTGTCAATATAAATACATATTTGTGATGGTGTCGTATTTGTAAAGTGTTGTAAATGTTTATTTGTACTAATGTTCCGTAATCTTGAATGCAAATGTTTTGTTTGTGTATCAGTGTGCAATTCTTTTTTCGTGTTGTTTTGTTCCGTGTTGCAAGATCGTAACGTATTTATGTATTTCTCGTTTAATGTAAATGTTGTGCCTTTTTTTTCTTTTCCGATTGTGAATGTGCAATGCGTATGAGCTATGTTGCGTGATTAGCTGAGGTGGAGGTAGGTGGCGCAAATGAATGCTGATTCCCTGTAACTACGTGTTACTATCCTGATATTCTTGGTTATATAAGTATCGCTTCGAGTTTAAATAGCCTAAATTGCTACGTAATAAATGCTATTGATCTCAACTATTCTATTTGTGTGACTAAGTATTAATAATATACTCCTTACATAAAATAAATGCCAATATGCTGTTGATAATAAAACAATTTATTAAATCTTAAAATATATATATGTATACACTTTACACAATATTGACACCGGTGTCAGAGGATACGTGAATTTTAAAAGAAATATAAAATGCTTTGAAGTATTAAGTACATAAAATGACGATAGAAATATATAAAATGATAAAAAGATATTAGTACATTGAAGTTATTCCACATTGAGTTACAGTGTTATTGACATTCTGTCTAAAAACGTTTTAACCTTACAGTTTAGGCCGGGTATGCGTGATGGTTCACTATATTATATTAATGCGGATAGTGCTGTATTTTATTACGCTTTATAGTACCTTTAAGTGTATCCGTCTGATGACACTTTGTGCGTTGGAGAATACTGCGGTTAAATATATGCCGCTGTTTGATTCTCTTTAGTGTATCCGTCTGATGACACTATTTTTGTTGGAGAATGCTGCGGTTAAATATATGCCGCTGTTTGATTCCCTTGATTCCTAGGTGAGTCGTGATGTTTGAGCGTTCTAGCGGTTAAATATATGCCACTGTGATGACTTATTGCAGTCTAGGTTCCACCTGCAGTAAGCGAAGGATGATGATAATCTTCGTGGTGATTCACACTGACGTGTGAATATTTCCTGCGGTTCCCGTGACCGCTTAATGTGTTGTCGGTCAGTGACCGATTTAGCTCTTTAAAGGATGTTGGTTCCTGATACTTTGTTCGTGAGGTGTGGGATCTTTGCCGCTTCAGTTGTTTGTTCTTCTGCCTCCGTTTGCTGCCGGTCAGTGACCGGTCCGGCTGAGTTCTTTGAAGTTTTTGGATGGAGGTGCTGCTCTTGTGTCCTGCAAATCCGTGTGAGGGTGATCGGGTATCAACGCGTTTCGGCTTCAAAGCCTTTCTCAAGATACCTGATGAGTAGATTGGCCAGCTATTTATACCTGTTTCGGTTAACTGTTAGACTGCCAGTAAGAAATTATTGTAATTTTCGCTTCTAGTCAGTTTTAACGTCATTATGAATTGGTTCTGGGTAAATTATCTTATATACATATTTTTCAGATATTCGTACTTTATCATTTGTGGATCTTCAATTTATTATTGTGCACGATATTGCAACTTGGCTATAAGGAGTATGTTATTAAACATATATCAAGATTTTGGGATATATTCCATACAGACACATTTTTTAGAAATTTATACTTTGTGGTCTGTGAAAATTCATTTATTGTTGTGCACATTTTGATATGGGTTAATGCGTACCTTAGATATTTCTGGCTATACGCTAGTTTGTGTTGAGGCATAAAAAATCATTATTGGCCTAAACTTTAACTTTGGGTAAAATTTAAAGGTAAAATTATGGGTAAGGTTTAAATATGATATTTAGTATTTTGAAAATTGATTTAGGGTTGTAGTTATGGGTCAAGCAATTATTCTGCGGTGTAGATTGTTACTTTATTAACTTATGCATATTTTACATATCATGAGTTTGTTGGTCAGAAGTTATAACACCTAGAATTTCTAATGTGTGACTTATTCTTAGTTGACGGGTTCTAACATATATGTATCCCTAACTAAAACTGTTGTTTGATTGTGGAATTGGTACATCATTAACTCCAGGTATAGCGATGAACTGGTTTTTATAGCTATGGACTAGTACATCTTTAACTTTGCGTCTGGAATGTTTGGAAGTGTCTTTTATATTATTTCGTATGTCTAATAAATTATTAGACATCTTGAATATGATTATTCCTCGATGTGTTTAATATAAGACTATTGTGTAATCCGGATGTAATTAAGGTCCATAGATAATTTGGTTTGGGGTGTACTACAGGATGGCGTTTAAGTCCATTTCACTGTTTAGACCTTTTGGGTGTAGAGTACCCATTTCGAATATTAATTTGGCTTCTTGGTGTAAAAGTTTTTTCCCTAGATTGCCTCCTCTGCTGTCTAGTTTAATCTTTTTAATGCCCCAAAATAACATTTCATTTGGGTTTCCTTTATGGCATGTTTTGAAGTGTGCGTATAATTTTGTGTTATCTCTTTCTTTTTCAATATTTAGGATGTGTTCTCTCATCCTATCCTTCAACTTTCTACTTGTTTGGCCTAAGTATTGAAGTTTGCAAGTGCATTCTATTAGATATATGATATTGTTATCCGTGCATCTGAAGATGTCATTTATTTTTACTTCTTTATTTGTCACAGTTGACCTGACTGATTTAGATTTGGTGCTGTGTTTACAAGATTTACACTCATGGCATGGGAAAAAGCCAGATATGGTTTCATTATTAAGGTCTCGTTGGATAGTGTGGTTTTTTTGTTGTTTGTACTCGCTAGGTGCTAGGATATTTTTCAGACTGGTAGCTTTTCGATATATAATATCAGGATGTTGTTTTAATCTTTTTCCAAGGATAGGGTCATTTTTTGCAAGATGCCAGTGTTTCTTTATAATGTTTTCTATCTGTTTGTGTTGGCTGGAATATGTGGTGATAAATGGAATGTGATATGGGTCTCTGTCCTCATGTTTCATCATGTTATTTTTATCCTCCAGAAGGTCCTTTCTATCTATTGATCTGACTTGTTTTTTTGTGTCTACTAGAATTTTAGGATGATATCCCTTTTCAGCAAATCTCTTGTCTAAAATTTCAGCTTGTGTGTCGTAGTCAGTTACTTTGGTGCAATTCCTTCTTATTCTCGAGTACTGTCCTTTTGGTATATTATTCTTCCACTTTGTATGGTGGCAACTTTTGTAGTCAATGTAGCTATTTGCATCTACTTTCTTAAAAAAAGTCGTTGTGGTGATTTCGTTATTTATTATGGCTATCTCTATATCTAAGAAGCTGATTTTAGTTTTGTTATGTTCATGTGTAAATTTTAGACCGAAGTCGTTATTATTGAAGTCTAGTATGAACTCATCTAATAGTTCCTCATCTCCTCTCCAAATGATGAATATGTCATCTATGAACCGTTTATAGAGCACGAGATTCGCACCCCACGGAGTGTTCGATAGAAATTGCTCCTCAAAATGTCCTACAAATAAATTAGCGTAACTGGGTGCGAATCTCGTGCCCATAGCTGTTCCTCTTTTTTGTATATAATGACTTCCGTTGAAAGAAAAATAGTTATTTCTGAGTATGAATTCCATACACTGCAATATAAATTCTTTTTGGGGTTTTTCCATTTCGCTGTCTTTAGTTAAAAAGGATTTTGTGGCTTCTAAGCCTTTTGAATGGTCAATGCATGTGTATAAGCTACTTACATCGCAAGTAACAAGAATGTAATTTTCTTTCCAATTAATATGATCAATTAGATTCAGGAAATGTTTAGTGTCTCTTAAGTGGGAAGGTATGTTTTTGACATATTTTTGAAGAAAGAAGTCAGTGTATTGAGATAAGTTTGATGTCAGTGAATTTATTCCTGATATTATGGGCCGCCCTGGGGGGTTGATTAAATCCTTGTGGATTTTTGGTAGGAAATAAAAGACTGGGGTTCGGGGATGTTCTATTAAAATAAAATTGAATTCTTGGTTGTTTATTATGCCTTTATCTTTTGCTGAAGTGATCATTTTTTCTAAATTCTTTCTCATTTGCTCAATAGGGTTACCTGTTAATTTATTGTATGTGGTTTTGTCCCCTAATAGTCTGTCGGCTTCTTTGAGGTAATTTTCTGTGTCCATAATGACAACTCCCCCCCCTTTATCAGCCTGCTTAATAGTGATGTTTTTGTTCTCTTTCAGCTCTTTTAGAACCTCATTTTCTTTTTTACTTAAATTCCATTTAAGCTCCTTATTTATTTCCAGTTTTTCAATATCCTCTTTTACCTTTTTCTCAAATGTTTCAATCATACTACCTTTTTCTTGAGTGGGGTTAAAAGTGGATTTTTGTTTGTAATTGGTGTGAATGTATTTTGATGTGTAATTACCATTATTTTCCAGAGGATTTCTCAAAAAATACTTTTTTAAGGCTAATTTTCTTGTGAATTGATTCACATTAATCAGGGTTTCAAATTTGTTGATTTTACAGGACGGGGCAAATGATAGACCTTTGTTGAGTATTGTTTTTTGTTTGTCATTTAGTATTAATTTACTCAAATTAAAGATACCTTTAGGTTCTATTTTGATTTCTTCGTTGCTTTTTTTGATTCTCCCTCCCCTTCCTCTGTTTCCTCTAATCTTCTTTTTCCTTTCGGTGGGTCGTGTGTTTGATTTGGGCCTTCTTCTAAAAAAGATCTATGGTTAATTGTTTTGGTGGATGTAGTGAGAGTTCTAGATTCTTCTTCCTGATTTAGTGCACTGTATCTGTTCTGGTGTTCTAAATTTCTTTCTGGTGGATGTGAGGTGGTGCTCTGTTTTTTGAAATTATCTTTTGTTTTTGGTGATTGTGGTCTTTTAAAATTTTCCTTTGGTGTTTCCCTATCTGGTTTTTCTTTATTTTGATTTCTCCAAGTGTGATTGTGGTTGTAATTATCATAATTTTGGTTTTCAAATCTTCTTTCCCCATGGTTTCTATAATTTTGAAAATGTGAATCTCTATTATCATCTTGGTGGTTTCTATAATTTTGAAAATGTGAATCTCTATTATCATCTTGGTGGTGTTCATATCGGTTGAAAAGTGAGTTTCTATTTTCACCTCTATAGTGTTCATTTCTATTGTAATAGTGCTCATTATTATCTCTATAATTATTTCTATGTTGGTGATTTCTATTTGAATTGTGAAAATTGTTTGAATTTTGGTAATCGTGCTGTATATAGTTTCTGTGTTCTTGTGTGTGTTCCTCTTCCGTATTGTGTCTATGATCATCCTTGTGTGAATGTCCTGTGTTACTTCTTCCTTGTTGTAATTCTCTATTACTATGCCTGTATTCATTATAGGTGTATCCGTTATGTCTGTAGTTGTCACGTCTGTAGTTTCTATTTCTATCATTGTCCCAGTTTCGGTGTTGATTATAGTGGTAATTTGGTCTTTGGAATCTATTTATGTAGTTTCCTTTGTTATGATTGTGGTATCTATGATAGTAATAGTTACTATCATTTCGTGTTTGATTTAAGGTCTTTCCTGTGTTTTCTTGCTCAACCTGCATGTTCCCTGTCTCAGGTTCATTATTGAATTTTTTATTGCTAAAAAGTAATCTGTAATTAGGTTGTGCTTCTTCATTGCTGTTATCTGTTTGTCTTTTATAATCCTCAATGTCTCTATTGAATTTTTTCCATTTTACTTCTATTATATCTTTGTATATACATATTTTTCAGATATTCGTACTTTATCATTAACCCATATCAAAATGTGCACAACAATAAATGAATTTTCACAGACCACAAAGTATAAATTTCTAAAAAATGTGTCTGTATGGAATATATCCCAAAATCTTGATATATGTTTAATAACATACTCCTTATAGCCAAGTTGCAATATCGTGCACAATAATAAATTGAAGATCCACAAATGATAACGTACGAATATCTGAAAAATATGTATATAAGATAATTTACCCAGAACCAATTCATAATGACGTTAAAACTGACTAGAAGCGAAAATTACAATAATTTCTTACTGGCAGTCTAACAGTTAACCGAAACAGGTATAAATAGCTGGCCAATCTACTAATCAGGTATCTTGAGAAAGGCTTTGAAGCCGAAACGCGTTGATACCCGATCACCCTCACACGGATTTGCAGGACACAAGAGCAGCACCTCCATCCAAAAACTTCAAAGAACTCAGCCGGACCGGTCACTGACCGGCAGCAAATGGAGGCAGAAGAACAAACAACTGAAGCGGCAAAGATCCCACACCTCACGAACAAAGTATCAGGAACCAACATCCTTTAAAGAGCTAAATCGGTCACTGACCGACAACACATTAAGCGGTCACGGGAACCGCAGGAAATATTCACACGTCAGTGTGAATCACCACGAAGATTATCATCATCCTTCGCTTACTGCAGGTGGAACCTAGACTGCAATAAGTCATCACAGCGGCATATATTTAACCGCTAGAACGCTCAAACATCACGACTCACCTAGGAATCAAGGGAATCAAACAGCGGCATATATTTAACCGCAGCATTCTCCAACAAAAATAGTGTCATCAGACGGATACACTAAAGAGAATCAAACAGCGGCATATATTTAACTGCAGTATTCTCCAACGCACAAAGTGTCATCAGAAGGATACACTTAAAGGTACTATAAAGCGTAATAAAATACAGCACTATCCGCATTAATATAATATAGTGAACCATCACGCATACCCGGCCTAAACTGTAAGGTTAAAACGTTTTTAGACAGAATGTCAATAACACTGTAACTCAATGTGGAATAACTTCAATGTACTAATATCTTTTTATCATTTTATATATTTCTATCGTCATTTTATGTACTTAATACTTCAAAGCATTTTATATTTCTTTTAAAATTCACGTATCCTCTGACACCGGTGTCAATATTGTGTAAAGTGTATACATATATATATTTTAAGATTTAATAAATTGTTTTATTATCAACAGCATATTGGCATTTATTTTATGTAAGGAGTATATTATTAATACTTAGTCACACAAATAGAATAGTTGAGATCAATAGCATTTATTACGTAGCAATTTAGGCTATTTAAACTCGAAGCGATACTTATATAACCAAGAATATCAGGATAGTAACACGTAGTTACAGGGAATCAGCATTCATTTGCGCCACCTACCTCCACCTCAGCTTATTTCTATAAAACATTGGGATATAGTTTTATAAGGTGTGCATTATTCCCCTCCTTACTTACAGTCTAATCACTATCCCAAACGCACATACATATTTTATCCCTAGACTGTTAAGAAAGGTACACCAACATCTGAAGGATGGACATATTTAACACTAGGAATAATATTCTTGATGACATTTCAAATAAAATTGACCCCGTGAACTCAAATTTCAATAAAATAGATTATATAAACGAGAAAGACACTATAAGCGAATTAGAAAATATTCTATTTAAGGAAATAAAACAGAAATTGGAGTTAGCTTTTTTAAATAAATACATAAAAGAAAATATGGTCCCTAGGGGACTACGACTCAAAAAAGACTGCACGTTCGAATTAAACGAAGAACATAGTAAAGAATGGTTTGACATTCTGGAAACAGCTTCCCTTAAACTTATAACAGTAATTATTAAATCAAGAGAAATAACCTCACAGGAATTAGGGATCAAAATTCAAAATTATAAAGAAAAATTGGAACATACAGATCTAACAGATTCTTTAAACACAAAACAACAAGAAATAGCTAAAAGACTAGGTGAACTGAACAAAGATATAATAGAAGTAAAATGGAAAAAATTCAATAGAGACATTGAGGATTATAAAAGACAAACAGATAACAGCAATGAAGAAGCACAACCTAATTACAGATTACTTTTTAGCAATAAAAAATTCAATAATGAACCTGAGACAGGGAACATGCAGGTTGAGCAAGAAAACACAGGAAAGACCTTAAATCAAACACGAAATGATAGTAACTATTACTATCATAGATACCACAATCATAACAAAGCAAACTACATAAATAGATTCCAAAGACCAAATTACCACTATAATCAACACCGAAACTGGGACAATGATAGAAATAGAAACTACAGACGTGACAACTACAGACATAACGGATACACCTATAATGAATACAGGCATAGTAATAGAGAATTACAACAAGGAAGAAGTAACACAGGACATTCACACAAGGATGATCATAGACACAATACGGAAGAGGAACACACACAAGAACACAGAAACTATATACAGCACGATTACCAAAATTCAAACAATTTTCACAATTCAAATAGAAATCACCAACATAGAAATAATTATAGAGATAATAATGAGCACTATTACAATAGAAATGAACACTATAGAGGTGAAAATAGAAACTCACTTTTCAACCGATATGAACACCACCAAGATGATAATAGAGATTCACATTTTCAAAATTATAGAAACCACCAAGATGATAATAGAGATTCACATTTTCAAAATTATAGAAACCATGGGGAAAGAAGATTTGAAAACCAAAATTATGATAATTACAACCACAATCACACTTGGAGAAATCAAAATAAAGAAAAACCAGATAGGGAAACACCAAAGGAAAATTTTAAAAGACCACAATCACCAAAAACAAAAGATAATTTCAAAAAACAGAGCACCACCTCACATCCACCAGAAAGAAATTTAGAACACCAGAACAGATACAGTGCACTAAATCAGGAAGAAGAATCTAGAACTCCCACTACATCCACCAAAACAATTAACCATAGATCTTTTTTAGAAGAAGGCCCAAATCAAACACACGACCCACCGAAAGGAAAAAGAAGATTAGAGGAAACAGAGGAAGGGGAGGGAAAATCAAAAAAAGCAACGAAGAAATCAAAATAGAACCTAAAGGTATCTTTAATTTGAGTAAATTAATACTAAATGACAAACAAAAAACAATACTCAACAAAGGTCTATCATTTGCCCCGTCCTGTAAAATCAACAAATTTGAAACCCTGATTAATGTGAATCAATTCACAAGAAAATTAGCCTTAAAAAAGTATTTTTTGAGAAATCCTCTGGAAAATAATGGTAATTACACATCAAAATACATTCACACCAATTACAAACAAAAATCCACTTTTAACCCCACTCAAGAAAAAGGTAGTATGATTGAAACATTTGAGAAAAAGGTAAAAGAGGATATTGAAAAACTGGAAATAAATAAGGAGCTTAAATGGAATTTAAGTAAAAAAGAAAATGAGGTTCTAAAAGAGCTGAAAGAGAACAAAAACATCACTATTAAGCAGGCTGATAAAGGGGGGGGGAGTTGTCATTATGGACACAGAAAATTACCTCAAAGAAGCCGACAGACTATTAGGGGACAAAACCACATACAATAAATTAACAGGTAACCCTATTGAGCAAATGAGAAAGAATTTAGAAAAAATGATCACTTCAGCAAAAGATAAAGGCATAATAAACAACCAAGAATTCAATTTTATTTTAATAGAACATCCCCGAACCCCAGTCTTTTATTTCCTACCAAAAATCCACAAGGATTTAATCAACCCCCCAGGGCGGCCCATAATATCAGGAATAAATTCACTGACATCAAACTTATCTCAATACACTGACTTCTTTCTTCAAAAATATGTCAAAAACATACCTTCCCACTTAAGAGACACTAAACATTTCCTGAATCTAATTGATCATATTAATTGGAAAGAAAATTACATTCTTGTTACTTGCGATGTAAGTAGCTTATACACATGCATTGACCATTCAAAAGGCTTAGAAGCCACAAAATCCTTTTTAACTAAAGACAGCGAAATGGAAAAACCCCAAAAAGAATTTATATTGCAGTGTATGGAATTCATACTCAGAAATAACTATTTTTCTTTCAACGGAAGTCATTATATACAAAAAAGAGGAACAGCTATGGGCATGAGATTCGCACCCAGTCACGCTAATTTATTTGTAGGACATTTTGAGGAGCAATTTCTATCGAACACTCCGTGGGGTGCGAATCTCGTGCTCTATAAACGGTTCATAGATGACATATTCATCATTTGGAGAGGAGATGAGGAACTATTAGATGAGTTCATACTAGACTTCAATAATAACGACTTCGGTCTAAAATTTACACATGAACATAACAAAACTAAAATCAGCTTCTTAGATATAGAGATAGCCATAATAAATAACGAAATCACCACAACGACTTTTTTTAAGAAAGTAGATGCAAATAGCTACATTGACTACAAAAGTTGCCACCATACAAAGTGGAAGAATAATATACCAAAAGGACAGTACTCGAGAATAAGAAGGAATTGCACCAAAGTAACTGACTACGACACACAAGCTGAAATTTTAGACAAGAGATTTGCTGAAAAGGGATATCATCCTAAAATTCTAGTAGACACAAAAAAACAAGTCAGATCAATAGATAGAAAGGACCTTCTGGAGGATAAAAATAACATGATGAAACATGAGGACAGAGACCCATATCACATTCCATTTATCACCACATATTCCAGCCAACACAAACAGATAGAAAACATTATAAAGAAACACTGGCATCTTGCAAAAAATGACCCTATCCTTGGAAAAAGATTAAAACAACATCCTGATATTATATATCGAAAAGCTACCAGTCTGAAAAATATCCTAGCACCTAGCGAGTACAAACAACAAAAAAACCACACTATCCAACGAGACCTTAATAATGAAACCATATCTGGCTTTTTCCCATGCCATGAGTGTAAATCTTGTAAACACAGCACCAAATCTAAATCAGTCAGGTCAACTGTGACAAATAAAGAAGTAAAAATAAATGACATCATCAGATGCACGGATAACAATATCATATATCTAATAGAATGCACTTGCAAACTTCAATACTTAGGCCAAACAAGTAGAAAGTTGAAGGATAGGATGAGAGAACACATCCTAAATATTGAAAAAGAAAGAGATAACACAAAATTATACGCACACTTCAAAACATGCCATAAAGGAAACCCAAATGAAATGTTATTTTGGGGCATTAAAAAGATTAAACTAGACAGCAGAGGAGGCAATCTAGGGAAAAAACTTTTACACCAAGAAGCCAAATTAATATTCGAAATGGGTACTCTACACCCAAAAGGTCTAAACAGTGAAATGGACTTAAACGCCATCCTGTAGTACACCCCAAACCAAATTATCTATGGACCTTAATTACATCCGGATTACACAATAGTCTTATATTAAACACATCGAGGAATAATCATATTCAAGATGTCTAATAATTTATTAGACATACGAAATAATATAAAAGACACTTCCAAACATTCCAGACGCAAAGTTAAAGATGTACTAGTCCATAGCTATAAAAACCAGTTCATCGATATACCTGGAGTTAATGATGTACCAATTCCACAATCAAACAACAGTTTTAGTTAGGGATACATATATGTTAGAACCCGTCAACTAAGAATAAGTCACACATTAGAAATTCTAGGTGTTATAACTTCTGACCAACAAACTCATGATATGTAAAATATGCATAAGTTAATAAAGTAACAATCTACACCGCAGAATAATTGGTCGACCCATAACTACAACCCTAAATCAATTTTCAAAATACTAAATATCATATTTAAACCTTACCCATAATTTTACCTTTATATTTTACCCAAAGTTAAAGTTTAGGCCAATATTGATTTTTTACGCCTCAACACAAACTAGCGTATAGCCAGAAATATCTAAGGTACGCATTAACCCATATCAAAATGTGCACAACAATAAATGAATTTTCACAGACCACAAAGTATAAATTTCTAAAAAATGTGTCTGTATGGAATATATCCCAAAATCTTGATATATGTTTAATAACATACTCCTTATAGCCAAGTTGCAATATCGTGCACAATAATAAATTGAAGATCCACAAATGATAAAGTACGAATATCTGAAAAATATGTATATAAGATAATTTACCCAGAACCAATTCATAATGACGTTAAAACTGACTAGAAGCGAAAATTACAATAATTTCTTACTGGCAGTCTAACAGTTAACCGAAACAGGTATAAATAGCTGGCCAATCTACTCATCAGGTATCTTGAGAAAGGCTTTGAAGCCGAAACGCGTTGATACCCGATCACCCTCACACGGATTTGCAGGACACAAGAGCAGCACCTCCATCCAAAAACTTCAAAGAACTCAGCCGGACCGGTCACTGACCGGCAGCAAACGGAGGCAGAAGAACAAACAACTGAAGCGGCAAAGATCCCACACCTCACGAACAAAGTATCAGGAACCAACATCCTTTAAAGAGCTAAATCGGTCACTGACCGACAACACATTAAGCGGTCACGGGAACCGCAGGAAATATTCACACGTCAGTGTGAATCACCACGAAGATTATCATCATCCTTCGCTTACTGCAGGTGGAACCTAGACTGCAATAAGTCATCACAGCGGCATATATTTAACCGCTAGAACGCTCAAACATCACGACTCACCTAGGAATCAAGGGAATCAAACAGCGGCATATATTTAACCGCAGCATTCTCCAACAAAAATAGTGTCATCAGACGGATACACTAAAGAGAATCAAACAGCGGCATATATTTAACCGCAGTATTCTCCAACGCACAAAGTGTCATCAGACGGATACACTTAAAGGTACTATAAAGCGTGATAAAATACAGCACTATCCGCATTAATATAATATAGTGAACCATCACGCATACCCGGCCTAAACTGTAAGGTTAAAAAGTTTTTAGACAGAATGTCAATAACACTGTAACTCAATGTGGAATAACTTCAATGTACTAATATCTTTTTATCATTTTATATATTTCTATCGTCATTTTATGTACTTAATACTTCAAAGCATTTTATATTTCTTTTAAAATTCACGTATCCTCTGACACCGGTGTCAATATTGTGTAAAGTGTATACATATATATATTTTAAGATTTAATAAATTGTTTTATTATCAACAGCATATTGGCATTTATTTTATGTAAGGAGTATATTATTAATACTTAGTCACACAAATAGAATAGTTGAGATCAATAGCATTTATTACGTAGCAATTTAGGCTATTTAAACTCGAAGCGATACTTATATAACCAAGAATATCAGGATAGTAACACGTAGTTACAGGGAATCAGCATTCATTTGCGCCACCTACCTCCACCTCAGCTTATTTCTATAAAACATTGGGATATAGTTTTATAAGGTGTGCATTATTCCCCTCCTTACTTACAGTCTAATTACTATCCCAAACGCACATACTATGTTGCGTGATTGTTGTTTGTACATTTGATCTGTGTTTTTGTTGTGCATTATTCCGTATACGTAATATGACAGAGCAGTGTGTATTTCTAGCGAGATCGAGTGTTAGCTGAAAAATCCGTGCTTCTTTCATTTATCATTGATCTCTATGGGAAAAGGTTTAACGCTGCCGTGATTATGCGTAAAAAATAAATGCGGTAGTCGTGTTACCGCGACGCGTTACGAGGTTGTTTTGAGACTCGCAATACCAATGTTAAGAAAAGTGCGCAATGGAAATAACGTACACGTAACTAACACACCCCTCATAACGCACAACTCATAATCTGGCCGATTGAAAATTGAATTGAGACCTTGGAAAAGAAACCTGAATTTACGAATAGAAGTTGGGGGTATCCTATAACATTGGGCCAGTGAGCTGAGGCATTGTAGTACCTCAGCAGGCTTCTCCCTAACACCTGGGAGAGTTTATGCTTGTGTACTATTCTTAAGATTTTATGTACTACTCTTAAGATTTTGCATACTACTCTTAAAGGGACATAATACTCATATGCTAAATCACTTGAAACTAATGCAGTAAAACTGTAAAAAGGTGACAAGAAAATATCACCTGAGCATCTCTAAGTAAAAAAGGAAGATATTTTACCTCACAATCTCCTCAGCTCAGCAGAGTAAGTTCTGTGTAAAAAGTTATACTCAGCTGCTTCCAGCTGCAGGTAAAAAAAAAATAAAAAAAAATGAAGAAATGAACAGCAGCCAATCAGCATCAGCAGTGCTGACGTCATGAACTCTTTTACTGTGATCTCATGAGATTTGTCTTAACTCTCATGAGATTTCATTGTAAACTTCCCTACACTGAATAGGGAAATAACATGAGAGTGCACGAGGCTCATCCCTTCAGCTGTCCCAGGACAGAGATACAAATATGCTGCTTAGAAATCCTTTACAATGGGATGTGGCTACTGAGGAACTTTTGAGCTAAAATATCTTTCTTTTTTACATAGAGATGTTCAGGTGATATTTTCTAGTCAGCTTTTTACAGCTATGCTGCATCACTTTCAAGTGTTTAAACATTTGGGTATTATGGCCCTTTAAGATTGATATGCAGAAGGAAGCGCATTTTCTCTCTTTTTCTATGATTTATATTTTGGTCTGACTTTGCAGCGGTTGACTAAGGCAGAATCGTGAAAAGAATTTCATCCAATGATTAATTAACTTGATTTTGAAAGTAAAGTTTCCATGGGACTAAGATACTATGAAGTTTGGTAACAATTTTAATTGAATTGTTGTTACTGTTACATTGATTATTATTTTTCATCCTGATTAACCATAAAGGAATATTAGAGTGCCCCAATCTTTTTCCTGGTATTGTTTTTTTAACAAGGCTAGTCATGCTCAATATGTTAGTATAAAGTGCTTTGTTTTGCAGTTAGGAAAATAAATGTATCAGGGTTAACATTGAGAAGTTACAATGGTGCCTTTGTAGCTCCGAGAATTAGAAAATCTACAGTATTGAGAGATTATTTACATGAAGAAGGGAAAAATAAATAATAAAAATATATTGCAAAGTTATTACTACACATAATTAAAGATTTTGGGCCAGTTTACAAGTGAATCGCAAAATATCGCTTACGCGAGCGTGATATTTGCGCTCCACTCAGTAATGCCAGTGCACGCAAATGTGTGCTGGTATTATAATTGAGACCTTGCATTCACATTACAGGGAAGCTTTGCGCTCGCGAGAGCGTGCTTTCATAGGCTCCAATGGGAAACTCATTCTCATGCCGTGAGAAACGGGAAAGAACCCTTTGTGCAGCGAAGGGGGTAAGTCGTGCAGCAATGAGCAGAAAAGTGTAAATATATATGTACAGTATATTTACATATATATTTAAGTGTTTATATGTGTATATACACATAATAACACATAAATATATATGTATATAAGCATATATATATATATATATATATATACTGTATATATATATATATATATACTGTATATACAGGGAACAGACAGTCCCCATAGACTGCTATGTAAAGGCACTTTTCAGTGCCATTATTTTCTAAAAACCCACATCCCCTCACTTAAAGCCCTAAAAACTGATTTGTGCTGTAATTTATAAAAAGCTACTTTTTTAATATAAAAACAAACTACACTTAAATTTGGGGGCACTTGTAATGGCTAGTTATTTATCGTGCGCTCATAAACGGGCAAATGTTTAAAGGAACGCAATAAATTTGGGCTCCACTTGTAATCTAGTATTTTATATTAAAATATCAAGGTGTTTACTGTAGATTGTCTTGAATATAGATGTATACAGTAATTAATAAAAAAAAAAATTGGAAGTGTTATATATTTTGCCATTGCATTCTCCTAGTTGTCACTTGAAAGGTAAACAGCATTATTTGAGCTAGGTTTGAGTGGTACAGGTACAAATCCCCAAATCTGGAATTTCACAATCTGAAATAATTCCAAAATCCAGACAGTTTCATTAATATTTTTTTAAAAAAAAATTTTTTTTATTAAAAATGACCAAAATTCACGCCTGTAAGTTACAATCTTCTCTGCCGGAATCTTTGGTTTGGTTTTTGTGTCCTGAAATACAAATGCTACCCTATGTTTATGAAAAACACAACTATAACCACTCTGATTACAGTATTGTACTTTCTTTTTCATAGTACTGTGTATACAAAAGTATTCAAAATTATATAAAATGACCCGTACGTTGTGTGTATAACCTGCGTCATGTAAATATTGCCTCAATGGCATAAGATGTTGTTTACACTTGGTCCTCCCCAAGCTTTCCCATTTTACAGATGTAAATACACAGCTATTCTGAAAACCAAGCTATTCCTAAATCCAAACCTTTTCTGGTCCCAAACAGTTTAGATAAAGAGTTTTATGCCTGTATTATACACCTCCTTAGAGGTTTGAGGCTTACTATGAGCTGTAACTGTGCTCTAGGACCATGGAGAGCACCACTTTGTTTTAAAGGGATATTAAACAGTGCTCCTTTGGTAAAAACAAATATGTTAAAGTAAACATAAAAAGAAACAGATTGTGCAAAATAAGCAAACAACTTACTTGTTTTCTAGCAAAATTAGCACTTAGAATTTCTCACTGTAGCCCAAGCTCACAGTGTAATAAGTGGAACATTTTTTTAAACTTGTTTCATTCTGTCAGTTCTGAGCATGACAAATTTGACTTCCTGTTTATCTAGTCTATTAACGTATAGAGATACTAAACCCAATTTTTTATTTCATGATTCAGATAGAGCATGCAATTTTAAGCAACTTTCTCATTTGCTTCTATCATCAATTTTTCTTCATTTTCTTGGTATCTTTATTTGAAAAAGCAGGAAGCTAAGCTAAGGAGCCAGACCATATTTGGTTCCGCAACCTTGATAGTGCTTGCTGATTGGTGCAACCCAGGTGCTAAACCAAGAATGGGCGGTCTCATAAGCTTACATTCTTGCTTTTCAAATAAAGATAGCAAGAGAATGAAGAAATGTATAATAGGAGTAAATTAAAAAGTGGCTTAAAATTGCATGCTCTATCTGAATCATGAAAGAAAAAAAAATGTCCCTTTAATACTAAAGCAACTCTGGAAGTTGTATGACATCTTGCTTTATTCTGTTCTGGCAATGTTCCCCAACTCTAAAGATTGTTTTTTCCCAGCAGGGCAATGCTCCATGCCACACAGCCAGGTCAGTCAAGGTGTGGATGAAGGACCCCCAGATCAAAACCCTGTCATGGCCAGCTTAATCTCCAGACCTGAACCCCATTGGAATGTAATCAATAGGAAGATGGATAGTCACAAGTTGTCATTTGAAAGATTGATAGTCACAAGTTGTCATTTGAAAGATTGATAGTCACAAGTTGTCATTTTCTGCAAAAAATGCTCTAAATTACAATATTTTTAGGTATAATATGGAAGAAATGTTGTCAGTAGTTATAGAATAAAACAACAATACCTATAAATAACTGATAATTTTGCAGTGGTCTCTTATTTTTTTCTAGAGCTGTATGTATATATATATATATATATATATATATATATATATATATATATATATATATATATATATATATATATACACAAATATGTTGGTAGGGATATCTTCTAGACTGCATTTTCTTTTTGTTAAAAATATTTAGTTTTGCTAAAAGATGTGAAAAAAAGTGTTCCATAAATCTAAAAGAAGGTATCTGAACTTTAATTATATAAATCTTAACAAACTCTGTGTAACTACATTATATGAATCATATTGTCATTTAAATAAAACCTATATTTTTATTTTAAAGTCAATTTAAAGTAGTCTGACAAAAAATGTTTGAAACCAACTTTCATGAATAAGAAACCAAATTACCACGAATAAGAAACAGTTTGAATAAAAAACCAACATCCTTATCGTATGCTTATATATCAATTCAAAAATATGTTGCTGTTCTTTTCATTCTATGATATAGATTGATTTTTCTTTCCCGATTACTATTTCATTTTGCTACGAGTCATTACAGCTTTCCTATTAATCCATCTTAAATGAAGAAAGATGCAGGGGAGTGGTTTGAAGGTGAGTGCAATGATACAGGATGATCTGATGAGGATACAGAATCTACAACTGCTGCAGTTACACAGGATGCCAAGCCTGCCTATAATACCACTGACTGCAGCCTTACAGTAAACGCACAAGTGACAGACCAGAAAAGATAAAGAAAATATCAAGTGTAGCGTTTGATCCCTCCTCTTCCTGTCCCTCCCCCTCCCCAGGAGTTACACACACAGGCTATGCTTTCCTTGTCAGGGTGTCAGAGCCTTGCTGGATCTTGACAGGTCAGGGACAGTAACAAAGACAGCAGGAGGCTCCTCCTAGAGTCTGTCTCTAATACATTATAATCATCATCAGCTGGTACTGGGGCTCACAGTGCTGTTCTATACATATATCTGTCCTGCACAGTCAGAGGCTATCTGCACACAATGGCCGAGCAGCAGACCCCAGGACAGGTGGAATCAGATCGGTTAGACCCAATGGAGGATGCCGAATTGGCTTTGGTGGGGATCAATATGCTTTTAAATAATGGATTTAAGGAATCTGACCAGCTGTTCAGGAAATACAGGTAATGGCATTTAACCCGTATGTATTATGCAGTGCTTGGAAAATTGCAAAGTGTCAGTCTACTACCATTCAGCATTATTATAGTGAGCATCGTGTAATCATTGAATCAGGCTGAATCCTGCAAGGAAAAGTGGTGCGCTCGCTGTGCCCTGTAATCACTGTGCCACTCTGGATCATTCAGCTACAGTGCCAATCTTAAATCGTAATTACAGTATTAGAATGGGGTTGGTTCCTGTTCCTTTTGTCTCTCTTGTTGTCCCGGTTTGCTTGGGTGGGGTGGTGGTAAACTCTTTATTTGCAAGCTTCTCCACCCCATAACAACTACGCCTCAGAGCCGTGTTATAGGTACCCCCTGAGGATGCATTTATTGACTTCCAGCATGGATGTGTGTGGCAATATTTCCATTCGCTTCTGAGTTAATTGCTCTGCCTTCTTTACTATTTTGTTTACCCTGAAGTATCCAGCAGCATTTAGTATACTTTATTTAATTTTGACCTATAAAAAGGCGTTTGTTAGCTTCCATTAGCATTCCTAGTTCATTGCCTAATTATAAATCACCCACAAAAAGCAATAAAAAAACTGTCATCCATATAGTTCCTTTCAAACAATGGCCCTTTGTAAACTTAAAATTAAATTAACATTGCTATAATATTAATCACATGGTGGACAGTAAGGTTGTGTTTTTAATGCAGTAACATGCATCAGGGATATGCACTGTTTTAGAATGTTTATTAAATAATTAATATCTCTCTCTGTTCTCTTATCTCACACTAACCTGCATACAACTATTAAGTGCATTCACATTCTCAGATGTCCCTGCGAGTTGCACCATACGTCACTGAGTGTTGCCCTACCACACGTGACGTTGCGAGGTTGGCAGATATGTTTGTATGCATGCTGTATCACTTTAGTAGTGATACATTTAACAGAATATATTTAGCAAAGGAAATATATTTCTAATGGAAATGCTGTTCTAATGGCTACTTTTATATTCCTTTAAAGCAGATTCCTCCAATGAAAATGCAGAACCCTGTAATATGATTCTGCAGCCATGATACAGGCTTAACACATGTATCTGGTATATGATTGGCTGGCAAGCTTTAGGTACATGGGATGTGTGAAGTTGATAAATCATTGTATCAATATAAGTGGACATTTTTATTCTATAAGCAACTATACTGAGAAAAAAAAGAAGTTATTTTATATCTAAAATCCCAAGCTAGTCATTGAAGCTGAGACTTTTGTGTTACTTAACCCCTTAAGGACCAGCGACGTACCCTGTATGTCACCGGCCTTTTTTTGGGACTTGATTGTTTTATAGCGCGGTCTTGCCACCAGCGTTGAGACTGCTCTATTCCACAAAGCCTGCTGGAGGGAGGGTATTAATAGCGTCTTCTTGCTAGACTTGTGCTATTATGTTCTGAAAAAACCCTTAACGACCAGTGACATACAGGGTACATTGTGGTCATTAAGGGGTTAAAGGGACACTGAACCCAACATTTTCTTTCCCGATTCAAATAGAGCATGCAATTTTAAGCAACTTTCTAATTTACTCCTATTATCAATTTTTCTTCGTTCTCTTGCTATCTTTATTTGAAAAAGAAGGCATCTAACTTTTTTTTTTGGTTCAGACTCTGGACAGCACTTTTTTATTGGTGGATGAATTTATCCACCAATCAGCAAGAACAACCCAGGTTGTTCACCAAAAATGGGCCGGCATCTAAACTTACATTCTTGCATTTCAAATAAAGATACCAAGATAATGAAGAAAATTTGATAATAGGAGTAAATTAGAAAGTTGCTTAAAATTTCATGCTCTATCTGAATCGCGAAAGAAAAAAATTGAGTTCAGTCTCCCTTTTAAATTATTAAAAAATAAAAACAGTATAAGCTTGGTTACATGCAAGATACCTGCAAGCGTTGTGTGCCATATCACATAGATTTGTATAAATTAAACCTTCGTGATTCACTTAGAGCAAACAATTTTAAACAACTTTCCATGTTATCCAATTGGCTTCATGTTGTAGGTTCAGGAGCAGACATTAAGTGCTGGGAGCTAGCTCCTGATTGGTTATCCTGATGTGTTCATCTAGTCCCCAGTAGTGTATTGATGTTCCTTCAACAAAGAATACCAAGAGAATGAAGCAAAGGTGATAATATAAATACATTGGAAAGTTGTTTAAAATGGTACACTCCATCTGAATCATGAAAGAAAAATGTTGGGTTTCATGTCCCTTTTTAAGCATTGATGTCAACTATATGTGACATTCTGGGATGTACAGTTTTCAGCTTAAACCCGAATTGTTTTAGATAGAGCATATAATTTTAAGCAACTTTCTAATTTACTCCTATTATCAAATTTTCTTCGTTCTCTTGCTATCTTTATTTGAAAAAGCAGGAATCTAAGCTAAGAAGTCTGACTATTTTTGATTCAGCACCCTGGATAGTGCTTGCTGATTGGTGGCTACATTTAGCCACAAATCAGCAAACACACCCAGGTTCTGAACCAAAAATTGTCCGGCTCCTAAGCTTACATTCTTGTTTTCCAAATAAAGATACCAAGAGAAATAAGAAAAACTGATAATAGGAGTAAATTAGAAAGTTGCTTAAAATTGCATTCTCTATCTGAATTATGTAAGAAAAACGTTGGTTTAGTATCCCTTTAAATCCTAAAAGTTTGGCACTAAACTTCATATATAATGTAATCTCATTAACCCCTGTTGCATGGACTGTGTTCAGTTACATGATGTGACCATTGTCTCTTGTTATTGTTTTGCAGTGCATCTGAAGTATATTTTATTTATTGGAGATATAGATGATTGTTTTCTTATATCTCTAGAAACATGTTGTAAAGCAACTTCTAGTTATCTGCAGACAATTCACAGATCTTCATCTGATTCATCATTATGTAAATGTATGGACTGACTCATATTCCTAATAAATTCATTAAAATACAGCTAATGGGCTTGACATAAAAAAAAAAAAAATGAACAAAATTGCGATGCATTGTCGTGTTGGCTGTTAGCTCTGACATCTCTCCCACCTAGTAGAGCTATCTTTGGGGGTGACGTAATCACTCTTAACAGTGTCGTGCTCTGGTTTTACATCTGCCAAAAGCTCATTAATTGCCAATACTTTAGACTGGTTTTGTATAACCTAATAACAAGAAATATGTATTTTTAAAGGGCAATTATAGTAAAAACAAAAAAGGGGCATGCCTGTAATCCATTAGATCGTCTAATATTAAGACTATTGACCCTAGACTACTGTGTGTTTAACCCCTGCAAAGGGGGTCCCTAGTGGAAAATGCAGCAGATCCAATTAGCAGTGCTTGTTGCATGACTCAGATGTGGAAGTAGCACTGCTGATTGGATCAGCTCGGGCCAGCAATGCTCTGCGAGTCCTGTGTTTTTGTTTTCTTTCTGTGTTTAACCCTTTCGCTGTGTTAAACAAACAGTTGTCTAGGGTCGATAGTGTTAAAATTACATGCTCTAATGGATTAGAGCAAGTCATCTTTTATAATGCCCCTTTAAGTCTACAATTATAATGTATTTTTTTTTAGACTTGCCATTGTCCCTTTAAAACACATTGTCAATTACTTTATACTTTTTAAATGGACAGTCAACTTGAAAATGTTTATTGTTTAAAAAGATAGATAATCCCTTTATTACTCATTCCCCAATTTTCCATTACCCACACTGTTATATTAATATACTTATTACCTCTGTGATTACCTTGCATTAACGTCTCTGCAGACTGCCCCCTTTTTACAAACTTGCATTTTAGCCAATTAGTGCTGCTTTCTGCATAACTCCAAGGGAATCGGCACAATGTTATCTATATGGCACACATGAAATAGCACTATCTTGCTGTGAAAAGTTAATAAAATGCATTAAAATAAGTGGCAGCCTGCAGGAGAATTACAAACAGGCAGAGATTTAGAGGTTATAAAGTATATTAATATAACAATGTTGGTTGTGCAAAGCTGGGGAATGGGTAGTAAAGGCGTTATCTATCTTTTTAAACAATAAAAAAAATATCAAGTAGACTGTCCCTTTAAGTTATGCATTGAAATAAACGTTTGCTTTTCTAAACCAATAGGATGCAAAACTAGTAGAGAGGAATTAAAGGATTGGACCAACCTCCCTTTTTTGACACACAAACATGAGTAAATGTCGGACTTTTGATATATCTATAGTAGAACAAATGATCCCCTTGACATTTGTTCTGAATTTGAGTAAATCTATAGAATACGTTAACATTTTAATATTACATTTTCATATTGATTCCAGTTTGATTTTATTGTTAGGTGCAATAATCATCCTTCAAATGTTAATCAGATGGTGCATTCAATAAAGGGAAAGCCATACTTTTTATAGAAGCCAAATGATTTTATATAGAAGTTTATGTAGAAGAATTCAAAACGTCAAACTCCATTGCTAATGGGATCTAACAAACCCTCTTATAAAATGTTTATTTATCTGGTGTATAAGGGATGCCCAACTGGCAACCTGAGGGCTACATGCAGAACTAGCAATGAGTGCCATCGTTTTTGTGGTCGTAGGAAAAAACATATCTAAAAATGTTACCACAACTCAGAAGTGCCCTCTAAAGGGAAGAACAGCAGACAGAAAGTACCCTGTAACCTTACCTAAATCTATTATATAACTCTAATTTATATTTGTTTGTTTAATAACCATACATTTATATGCAGCCCTTAAGGCTTTTAAAGGTTTTTATCTGTGGCCCCCATGTGTTAGGAATTTGGCTATCACGGTATGCCATCTGCATATCGTGCATTTTAGTCTGTATGTTGTTAATATAGATATTGGTTGTTCCCAATTGTTAATAACTATTACCTATTGGATGATCTCATATTTATTTGGTTATGCTACATTTTATAGTATAATATAGCTGACTAAAGGGCCAGTAAACCTAGGAAATAATGTTATATAATTCTGCACATAGTGCAGAATTATATAACATTAGCTTAGCTCCAGATCTCTAAAGTGAATAGTTAAATAGATATAACGCAAAGAAATCAGAACACCGCTCTTGGCTCTACTGAGCGGGTCTGTTTTCTTTTCCTAAGTGCATCTGGGCACACTGTCTAATCACAGCCAACCCAATCGTGCTATTAAAATCAATGTAGCTCACTCCCGCTACCAGACCATAGCGGGAGCGAGCTACATTGATTTTAATAGCGCAATCGGGCACGCTGTCTATTCACGTGATGCGCTTAGCAGAAGAAAACAGACCCGATCAGTAGAGCCAGGAGCAGTGTTCTGTTTTCTTTGCGTTATATCTATTTAACTATTCACTTTAGAAATCTGGAGCTAAGCTAATGTTATATAATTCTGCACTATGTGCAGAATTATATAACATTATTTCCTAGGTTTACTGGCCCTTTAATATTTATGATATATTTTCATTGTTATCATATAGGTTTGTTTGTAAATATAGCCCATATATGTTTTTATTCCCAGATACTCCAAATATATTGTTTTTCCTACTGAATATATATTATGAAATCATTGCTCTGGTCTGTCTGTCTGCCCATGTGCAATTTTCTCTTGACAGAATGTTGCTTACATAAACATCACCTTGAGAAACCAGTTTTGCTTTTGCCTTGCTTGAATTTGTGTTTCCTGTTTGAGAGTGTAGTTTCATTCTTGCCTTAAATTCAATGTGACGTATAAGCTGTGTGGGCTTTTAGATATAGCTGAAACAGGATGATAACAAAGAGGATATTGAAATACAATGTTCTATTAAATGTACAAGAGATGAAAAAGGATTTAAAAAAAAATGCTATTTGACCTTTATCTCTTGATAAAATATATTCTTTTGTGTGCAAGTTGACATTCTTTGAGTATTTCATGTATTAGATATAATGCAAATGTTTTGTTATTATTGTGAAGTACTTTTAGTGGGGGAAAAAGATAAAAGCTAGACAGCTGCCCTCCAGAGTGATCACATGATACTCTCCTTGATCTCTTTGATTCTGTGTTCTGTACACTTGGTTGCTCAATACAACCTATCTTTACTGTGCAATATATAGGAAATTATTAAATCGACATAAAATGTGTTAGAACATTTTAGTATTGCATTATTGCTTGCACAGATCTATGTTTTCACCACTGCAAAATGATTAAACATATAGTTAAAGCTCTACAGCAGCAATACACTACTGGCAGCTAGCTGATTGCACTTTTTGAGACAAAGACAAGAGGCATATAGGTGTGCCACCAATCACTAGCTAATTCCCAGTAGTGCATTGCTGCTACTATCTAGGTATGCTCTTGAACATAGGATAACCATAAACTGAAGTAAATTTGAATCAAACAGTGTTGACAATATATAAAACACAAGATGACCTTTTTTACCTTTATACTTAAACTGATAATAGCATGTCTAACAGGAAAATGTATCAAGCTTAAAGGGATACAGAATCCAAATTTTTTCTTTCGTGATTCAGATAGAGCATGCAATTTTAAGCAACTTTCTAATTTACTCCTATTTTCAACTTTTCTTCGTTCTTTTGCTATCTTTATTTGAAAAAGAAGGCATCTAAGCTTTTTTTTTTCTGGTTCGGAATTCTGGACAGCAGTTTTTAATTGGTGGATTAATTTATCCACCAATCGGCAAGAACAACCCAGGTTGTTCACCAAAAATGGGCCGGCATCTAAACTTACATTCTTGCATTTCAAATAAAGATACCAAGAGAATGAAGAAAATTTAGTAATAGGAGTAAATTAGAAATGTGCTTAAAATTTCATGCTCTATCTGAATCACAAAAGAAAAAAATTGGGTTCAGTGTCCCTTTAAGGCAGAAAAGTAATCAAAGAGGAAACCTGTCAACCTGCAATCACCACTTGGCAACATTTAAGACTGCAGAAGAGATCTGTTGTTCAATCCTGTGCCCTGCCTTTGGGCAATCAATTGCTTGAGAGCAGGGCCTGTCAATTACCCTTAACAATGAGTTTGAAGTGGTTTATTTCTGCCATATAGGAAAAGAAGCAACGATTGTTTTTTAAAGTTGTGGCTGCAGACTCACTCTTGCAAGTTCTCAGATGCTGAATGTTGATAAATTTTCCATGAGTATACATTTTTCAAGCCCCACGGTAGATCACATGAACTTGTAGTGGAGTACTGGCAGGTTTTGACCAGTATATCTCACATTATTTTGGACAAGTGTCACTATATAGTAATAAACACAACACTGTGCACTATATGATAATGCTAGGCATCTATAATATAAATAAATAAAATATATATACATATACTCTCCGCAAAAGAGAAGAAAGTAAAGTCCTGGTGTCTTCTTTTTTGCGGAGTGTATCAAATTTTTATGGAGTGATATCTATCTATCTATCTATCTATCTATCTATCTATCTATCTATCTATCTATCTATCTAAAGAAGTCCTGACTGAATGAATGACTGACTGACTCATCGACGCCCAGCTCAAACCGTTTAACCTAGGAACATGAAATTTGGAAGGTACATTGTTTTTATGATGTAGGCACCCACTAAGGAAGGATTTTTGGAAATTACTTCCCTAAGGGGGTGAAAAAGCGGGGTGAACTTTTTTATGAGGAGACCCATATCTCAAAAACTGACGATGTTACAGACGTTAAAATTGGTATTTAGATTCTCCTTGAAAAATAAAGAAATACCTGTTTTAACATTTCCCTCAAATTCACTTAAGGGGGGGCTTATTTATGAGGATACCTATATATCAAAAACCAAAGATGTGACAGACGTGAAAATTGGTATTTACATTCTCCTTTAAAAATAAAGAAACACGTTTTTTAATATTTCCCGAAAATCCACTTAAGGGGGGTGATTTGTGATGATACCTATATCTCAAAAACCAAAGATATTAGACGTAAAAATTGGTATTTAGATCACGAAAAACACAGAGAATTAACGAAAAATCTATCCCCGGCAGTTTTTGATAAATTCTTGTTCTATTTGATCAAACAGTAATTAAATTATATCATTGTGCAATATTCTTAAAGGGGCATGGTAATGCAAACATAATATGCTTTACTTAGAATACATGATTTGTGCATTACTGCATTACTAACCCTAACTAACTATGGGGTCGATCACAATCCTTAAAAACAAAAACAAAAAAACATCAAATGATTTATATACACAAATCCCGATGTACTTTGATTGTGATTTTCTGCAGAGTTTTTCTAAATGATTGAGATTGACCCCAATGTATAAAGGGACATGAAACTGATTTTTATATAAAATGTTTGATACATGTAGCAAAAAATGTTGCAATATACTTTCGTTATTTATTATATTCCCCTTTCCTGAAATTGAATTTGAAAATAATACACTTTCCAAGGTCTGTTTAAAGTGGAAGTGCAGGCTCCAAACTTAGCACGGCTATATTCAAGAAAGTTGTTAGTTGCCTACGCTAGTGAGCCAATTATAACTGTCCATAAGTGGCCCCAGCAGAGAAGGTAGCCTAGGTTACAACATGGTGGTGCAGATTGCTTTATGGACTAACATTTACACAACTAACCTAATTCTATAAAATATATCAGTGTATTATTTTGGAGGCTAATTGCGAAACCCAATAAGGTGTGCTAATTGTGTGTGTATATGTATATACTGCATGACTTTACTGTTCCTTTAAGGAAATGTATGTACAGTATATCTTTACTATTCAGGGATTTAACTTATTGTAATACTGAGATGCAGGATCTGACAAGAAAATGATGTCATGTTGCACCCTGCGTGTGAGTTTAATGAGTGGGTGTGTATTTTATTTGCTTATTGACTCACGAGCTGTGATAACATAAACTGCTAAACCAAATGGTGTTCACCTACAGTAGTGTAAAATGCTCTAATTTCATTTTTGAACTGTTCCTTGTATATAACTCTGTGTTTAACCCCTCCAGAGCAGCAGCACACCACTTGGACAGAAAACATATGGAGCACGATCCTATATACGGTGCAGGTTTCGGCGCAAGCATGTAAACCTGCTTCGCCCATAATTTCACCTCGCACATCGGGGTATTACATATACCCTGCCGGCAGTTCCTAAAGTGCTGTAAGTCTGATAAACTAGCGATGTCCAGAAATGAGCGTAACTACAAATTTCTGGAGTCGCTATTGACTTACGTCACTTTAGAAACTGCCGGTGCCTAAGAAAAGTAAAGTAAATATCAAATCTCCCGTAACAGTCTAACCTGCCTCCCAAAAATAGCCCGAAACGTAAAACCGCTATATCCGCAATCCCCCCCTCTCACTACTAATAATAAATGTATTCACCCCTAGACCGACAACCCCCCACAACGCAATAAGCCTAATTATTAACCCCTAAACTGCCATAGCCCACAACGCAATTAATCTATTTAAGTATTAACCCCTAAACCGCCATAGCCCACATAGGCTATTAAATGTTTTAACCCCTAATCTGCCACCGCCAACGTCGCTGCCACTATAATAAATTTATTAACCCCTAAACCTAAGTCTAACCCTAACACCCCCCTAACTTAAATATTATTTAAATAAATCTAAATAATATTACTATTATTAACTAAATTATTCCTATTTAAAACTAAATACCTATAAAATAAACACTAAGATAGCTGCAATATAATTAATAATTACATTGTAGCTATTTTAGGATTTATTTTTATTTTACAGGCAACTTTGTATTTATTTTAACTAGGTACAATAACTATTAAATAGTTAATAACTATTTAATAGCTAACTAGGTTAAATAATTACAAATTTACCTGTAAAATAAAACCTAGCCTAAGTTACAATTGCACCTAAAATTAAATACAATTACATAAAATAAACTATAGTACAAAAAACACTAAATTACAGAAAATAAAAAAAAATTACAGGAAGTTTAAACTAATTACACCTAATCTAAGCCTCCTAATAAAATAAAAAAGCCCCCCAAAATAATAAAATGCCCTACCCTATACTAAATTACAAATAGCCCTTAGAAGGGCTTTTTGCGGTGCATTGCCCCAAAGTAATCAGCTCTTTTACCTGTAAAAAAAGAAATACACCCCCCCAACATTAAAACCCACCACCCACACCCAACCTTACTCTAAAACCCACCCAATCCCCCCTTAAAAAAACCTAACACAACCCCATTGAAGATCACCCTACCTTGAGCAGTCTTCACCCAGCCGGGCAGAAGTCTTCATCCGATATGGGCACAAGTGGTCCTCCAGCCGGGCACAAGTCTTCATCCGATCTGGGCAGAAGTCTTCATCCATGAGGCATCTTCTATCTTCTTCCATCCGACGAGGACGGCTCCATCTTGAAGACATCCAACGCGAGCATCCTTCCTGGACGACGGACTAAAGACAAATGAGGTTCCTTTAAATGAGGTCTTCCAAGATGGCGTCCCTTGAATTCTGATTGGCTGATAGGATTCTATCAGCCAATCGGAATTAAGGTAGGAAAAATCCTATTGGCTGATGCAATCAGCCAATCGGATTGACCTTGCATTCTATTGGCTGTTCCAATCAGCTAATAGAATGTGAGCTCAATTCTATTGGCTGATTGGATCAGCCAATCATTGGATATTTCCTACCTTAATTCCGAATGGCTGATAGAATCCTATCAGCCAATAGGAATTCAAGGGACGCCATCTTGGAAGACGTCATTTAAAGGAACCTTCATTCGTCGTTAGTCCGTCGGCCAGGAAGGATGCTCCGCATCGGATGTCTTCAAGATGGACCCGCTCCTCGTCGGATGGAAGAAGATAGAAGATGCCGCTTGGATGAAGACTTCTGCCCGGCTGGAGGACCACTTGTGCCCGGATCGGATGAAGACTTCTGCCCGGCTGGGTGAAGACGGCTCAAGGTAGGGTGATCTTCAATGGGGTAGTGTTAGTTTTTTTTTATTCCATCAAATATTTTTTTTTATTGTTATTTTTCAGAACAAGTGTACAACAAATGCAAAAACACAAGTGTACAATAATAACCACAGGTACAAATATTATAGAAGTTAAAGCTCAAAATCACAATTACATCCAGCTAAGACACCCCAAACCAAATCAGGTACTGCCATATACAATCATATGTTATTAGAACTAGTCATATGGAAGCTATGTAGTCCAGTTCAAATCCGTTCAGTTCAAGGGTTCCTTCTGTCACTAAACCTATCACTGATACAATTACACGCTAGCTCAGGAGGACTATATCAAGTTAGTATCTCAATAACATCAGTGCATCAGTGGCAGCGCTCTCTGCAGTTAAAATACAGTTAGTTTGCTTGTTCCCAAAGAAATATAATATCTGCAATAACATCTTTCCTTTATACACATAATATATTTTATCTAACTCAAGTACATGACTCACTTCTTTTATCCACATGCTATATGTAGGAGGTACATTTTTTTTCCCAAAATCTAGGAATCAAAAGTCTGGCACAGCTAAGCATGCAATGAAGCAGTTTCTTTCGATATATGCATGTTATTTTAGGGGTATCGCTCAGTAACACCAAACTTGGGTAAATATAATGGACCTTCCCAGTACACGTTCCACGTGTTTATTTATAATGTCCCAGTAAGTGCAAAGGAGGGGACAAGTCCACCAAATGTGTGAGAGAGTACCCACCCCCCCACAATGTCTCCAACATAGTGAAGAGGTATTGGGGAAAATGCTTTGCAGGTGGTGGGGGGTTAGATACCACCTCGAAAGTAGCTTATAGTTTATTTCAACCAACACTAATGATAGAGATGATTGTTTAGTTTCTGAGAAAATGTGACGCCAATGAGTGTCGGTGATGTCCATATTTAGCTCTTTTTCCCATTTTGTGATAAATGTAGACTTCTTGTTAGGGAAGGTTCCTCTAAGTAGCTTGTATATGATAGATAGATGAGATTTGGATATTGAAGTTGACATACTCAGGTTTTCGAGGAGAGTTTAGGGGTCTTGTAAGATCAGACTTATGGGCACTGGTAAGAATGGCATGTCTGATTTGAAAATATGGGAACCATAAGTGGAAAGGGCCCCCTAATAGCAGATGTATTTCAGCTTGGGGCTTTATAAGCCCGTTTTGTAGTACCATGTGTGCTGGGATATTAGTGGGAGTACCCTCAACCTGAGGTTGGGGAAAGGTATGAGATTGTAACAGCAGAGGATTATCGAGCAAAGGGGAGAGAGGTAAAATCTGTGTCGAAATCTGTTTATCTTCAATTAGGGTTTTGTCCCATGTCTTAAGTGTGGCAGCAATATAATAATTTTCCCAGATCTGAATTGGTCTGTTTTTATGTGGTATCCAACATTGGTCGCCCAGGTTCAGGCCACCCGCTAAGAAGGTTTCTATCTGTATCCAGGGTTTCCCCGGTAAAGAATGCTTCCAAGCAACTACGCGAGCAATGTGGACCGATTTATAGTAATTCATTAAATTCGGGGATCCTAGACCTCCGTCCTCTTTATTTAAAAATATAGTATTCCTAGCTACTCTGGGTCTCTTTTGATCCCAAATAAATAAATCTAACATTTTTTGTTGTTTTAATAAATACTTTGTGGGAAGGTCCAACGGAAGGACCTGGAACAGGTATAGGTACTTAGGGAGGAGGTTAATTTTTATTGCATTTATGCGTCCTACCCAGGAAAGATGACCCTGTCTACTCCAGTGCTCTAAAGACTTACTAGTTTCTAGTTGGAGGGGTATATAATTGAGGTGGAACAAGTGTTTTTTAAGGGGGGATTGGGTGGGTTTTAGAGTAAGGTTGGGTGTGGGTGGTGGGTTTTAATGTTGGGGGGGTGTATTTCTTTTTTACAGGTAAAAGAGCTGATTACTTTAGGGCAATGCCCCGCAAAAAGCCCTTTTAAGGGCTATTTGTAATTTAGTATAGGGTAGGGCATTTTATTATTTTGGGGGGCTTTTTTATTTTTTAGGGGGCTTAGATTAGGTGTAATTAGTTTAAACTTCTTGTAATTTTTTTTATTTTCTGTAATTTAGTGGGGGTTTTTGTACTATAGTTTATTTTATTTAATTTTAGGTAATTGTAGTTAATTTATTTAACTAATTTAATGATAGTGTAGTGTTTGGTGTAATTGTAACTTAGGTTAGGTTTTATTTTACAGGTAAATTTGTAATTATTTTAACTAGGTAGTTATTAAATAGTTATTAACTATTTAATAGCTATTATACCTAGTTAAAATAAATACAAAGTTGCCTGTAAAATAAAAATAAATCCTAAAATAGCTACAATGTAATTATTAATTATATTGTAGCTAACTTAGGGTTTATTTTATAGGTAAGTATTTAGTTTTAAATGGGAATACTTAAGTTAATAATAGTAATATTATTTAGATTTATTTAAATAATATTTGTTAGGGGGGTGTTAGGGTTAGACTTAGGTTTAGGGGTTAATAACTTTATTATAGTGTTGGCGACGGCAGATTAGGGGTTAATACATTTAATAGGCTATGTGGGCTATGGCGGTTTAGGGGTTAATACTAGAATAGGTTAATTGCGGTGTGGGCTATGGCAGTTTAGGGGTTAATACAGATTATTAGTTATTGTGGTGGGGGATTGCGGTTGACAGGTAGATAGACATTGCGCATGCGTTAGGTGTTTATTTTTCAAGGCATTTTCGGGAGTTACGGTGCTCCCATACTCGGCGCAAGGCCTGCTATGGCTGCCTTTTATGGCGAGGTAAAAATGGAGTAAGATTTCTCCATTTTCGCCACGTAAGGCCTTGCACTGGATATTGGATACCGATTTACGATGCGGTACCCTGGTTGGCTTATGGGAGTAAAAATTGCGGGGGACCGGTGAAATATATGTGCCGCATTTATATGCGGCGCTGTATATAGGATACCAAAAACGCGCAAAAACCGGCGTCGCCGGCTTTTGCGGGCGAGGCTGCATATGTAATGGGGCCCATGGTGAGCCAATGACGAGAAGTGCAAAGCCACCAATCAGCGGCTAGCTCCAAGTAGTGCACTGCTGCTCCTGTGCCTGGGTATGTTTTTCAACAAAGGATATAAAAAATAACTAAGTAAATTTGGTAACAGAAGTAAATTTAAAAGTCTTTTTTAAAATCACATTCTCTGTCTGAACAAGGACATTTTTATTTTGACTTTGATGACCCTTTAATGCTTGGGATTATAATTATATTTAAACCTTTATATACTACAAAGCAATGGTTTGCAAATCATTGTAGCCCTCTCTAACATTGAAGGGGTTAGAATTTCCCTTAAAGGGACATAAACGTGCAAAAGAAAATGCTCTAATACAGGGGTTGATCACAGTTCTTTAGAAAAACGTATCAAAAATATATCTACAAAATCCACATAGACTTTAATAAACCCATTAGATACGTTTTTGTTTCTAAAGGATTGTGAGCGCCAACAGGCATACATTTTGCCCTAAGCACCTCCAAATGCAACACTTGAAAAAATAATATGCAAATTCTACATAATGACAAATTGGTGTCAAATATATTTTCTCCAACATAGGTGTGTCCGGTCCACGGCGTCATCCTTACTTGTGGGATATTCTCTTCCCCAACAGGAAATGGCAAAGAGCCCAGCAAAGCTGGTCACATGATCCCCCCTAGGCTCCGCCTTCCCCAGTCATTCTCTTTGCCGTTGTACAGGCAACATCTCCACGGAGATGGCTTAGAGTTTTTTGGTGTTTAAATGTAGTTTTATTGCTTCAATCAAGAGTTTGTTATTTTGAAATAGTGCTGGTATGTACTATTTACTCTGAAACAGAAAAGAGATGAAGATTTCTGTTTGTAAGAGGAAGATGATTTTAGCAACCGTTACTAAAATCGATGGCTGTTTCCACACAGGACTGTTGAGATGAAGTAACTTCAGTTGGGGGGAACAGTGTGCAGACTTTCACTGCTTGAAGTATGACACATTTCTAACAAGACTTGGTAATGCTGGAAGCTGTCATTTTCCCTATGGGATCCGGTAAGCCATTTTAATAACAATTTATAAAGGGCTTCACAAGGGCTTTAAAGACTGGTAGACATTTTTCTGGGCTAAAACGTTTGTTTTATTAGCTTGTTTAGTGGTTTGTTACTCTGAGGAGTTGTTTTTATCTGGGAATTTTGATAATAAAAACGGCAGGCACCGTATTGGACACCTTTTTCACTGGGGGCCTTCTCTAGTCTTAGGCAGAGCCTCAGTTTCGCGCCACTAATGCACAGTTGTTTTTGGGAGTCAGAGCATGCAGGTGCATGTGTGAGGAGCTCTGATACACTGAAAAAGCGTGCTGAAGGCGTCATTTGGTATCGTATTCCCCTCTGGGCTTGGTTGGGTCTCAGCCACGCAGATACCAGGGACTGTATAGGGGTTAAATGTAAAAACGGCTCCGGTTCCGTTATTTTTAGAGTTAAATCTTTCAAATTTGGTGTGCAATACTTTCAAGGCTTTATGACACTGTGGTGAAATTTTGGTGAATTTTGGACAATTCCTTCATACTTTTTCGCATATTCAGTAATAAAGTGTGTTCAGTTTAAAATTTAAAGTGACAGTAACGGTTTTATTTTAAAACGTTTTTTGTACTTTGTTATCAAGTTTATGCCTGTTTAACATGTCTGTACCTTCAGATAGACTATGTTCTGTATGTCAGGAAGCCAAAGTTCCTTCTCATTTAAATATATGTGATGCATGTGATAGTGAAAATGATGCCCAAGATGATTCCTCTAGTGAGGGGAGTAAGCATGGTACTGCATCATCCCCTTATGTGTCTACACCAGTCTTGCCCACACAAGAGGCCCCTAGTACATCTAGTGCGCCTATTATTCTTACTATGCAACAATTAACGGCTGTAATGGATAATTCTATTAAAAACATTTTAGCCAAAATGCCCACTTATCAGCGAAAGCGCGACTGCTCTGTTTTAGATACTGTAGAGCATGAGGGCGCAGATGATAATGGTTCTGACATGCCCTTACACCAGTCTGAAGGGGCTAGGGAGGTTTTGTCTGAGGGAGAAATTTCAGATTCAGGAAAAATTTCTCAACAAGCTGAACCTGATGTTATTACATTCAAATTTAAATTGGAACATCTCCGCGCTCTGCTTAAGGAGGTGCTTTCTACTCTGGATGATTGTGACAATTTGGTCGTTCCAGAGAAATTATGTAAGATGGACAAGTTTCTAGAGGTCCCGGTGCCCCCCGAAGCTTTTCCTATACCCAAGCGGGTGGTGGATATTGTAAACAAAGAATGGGAAAGGCCCGGCATACCTTTTGTCCCTCCCCCTATATTTAAGAAATTGTTTCCTATAGTCGACCCCAGAAAGGACTTATGGCAGACAGTCCCTAAGGTCGAGGGGGCGGTCTCTACCTTAAACAAACGCACCACTATCCCTATAGAAGATAGTTGTGCTTTCAAAGATCCTATGGATAAAAAGTTAGAAGGTTTGCTTAAAAAGATGTTTGTTCAGCAAGGTTACCTTCTACAGCCAATTTCATGCATTGTTCCTGTTACTACAGCAGCGTCTTTTTGGTTTGATGAACTAGAAAAGTCGCTAGATAAAGTTACCCCTTATGAGGAGATTATGGACAGAATTCGTGCTCTTAAATTGGCTAATTCTTTTACTCTAGACGCTACCCTGCAATTAGCTAGATTAGCGGCGAAAAATTCAGGGTTTGCTATTGTGGAGCGCTATGGCTAAAGTCTTGGTCAGCGGATGCGTCATCCAAGAACAAATTGCTTAATATTCTTTTCAAGGGGAAAACGCTGTTTGGCCCTGACTTGAAAGAGATTATTTCAGATATCACTGGGGGAAAGGGCCATGCCCTTCCTCAGGATAGGTCTTTCAAGGCTAAAAATAAGCCTAATTTTCGGTCCCTTTCGTAGAAACGGACCAGCCTCAAGCTCTACACCCTCTAAGCAAGAGGGTAATACGTCTCAAGCCAAGCCAGCCTGGAGGCCCATGCAAGGCTGGAACAAAGGTAAGCAGGCCAAGAAACCTGCCACTGCTACCAAGACAGCATGAGATGTTGGCCCCCGATCCGGGACCGGATCTGGTGGGGGGCAGACTTTCTCTCTTCGCTCAGGCATGGGCAAGAGATGTTCTGGATCCTTGGGCTCTAGAAATAGTCTCCCAAGGTTATCTTCTGGAATTCAAGGAACTACCCCCAAGGGGAAGATTCCACAGGTCTCAATTGTCTTCAGACCACATAAAAAAACAGGCATTCTTACATTGTGTAGAAGACCTGTTAAAAATGGGAGTGATTCATCCTGTTCCATTGAAGGAACGAGGGATGGGATTCTACTCAAATCTGTTCATAGTTCCCAAAAAAGAGGGAACATTCAGACCAATCTTGGATCTCAAGATCTTAAACAAATTTCTCAGGGTTCCATCGTTCAAGATGGAAACCATTCGAACAATTCTTCCTACCATCCAGGAAGGTCAATTCATGACCACGGTGGATTTAAAGGATGCGTATCTACATATTCCTATCCACAAGGAACATCATCAGTTCCTAAGGTTCGCGTTTCTGGACAAACATTACCAGTTCGTGGCACTTCCATTCGGATTAGCCACTGCCCCAAGAATTTTCACAAAGGTACTAGGGTCCCTTCTAGCGGTGCTAAGACCGAGGGGCATTGCAGTAGTACCTTACTTGGACGACATTCTAATTCAAGCGTCGTCCCTGCCACAAGCAAAGGCTCATACGGACATTGTCCTAGCCTTTCTCAGATCTCACGGGTGGAAAGTGAACGTAGAGAAAAGTTCTCTATCTCCGTCAACAAGAGTCCCCTTCTTGGGAACAATAATAGACTCCTTAGAAATGAAGATTTTTCTGACAGAAGCCAGAAAATCAAAACTTCTAAACTCTTGTCAAGTACTTCATTCTGTTCTTCTTCCTTCCATAGCGCAGTGCATGGAAGTAATAGGTTTGATGGTTGCGGCAATGGACATAGTTCCTTTTGCGCGAATTCATCTAAGACCATTACAACTGTGCATGCTAAGACAGTGGAATGGGGATTATACAGACTTGTCTCCAACGATACAAGTAGATCAGAGGACCAGAGATTCACTCCGTTGGTGGCTGACCCTGGACAACCTGTCACAAGGGATGAGCTTCTGCAGACCAGAGTGGGTCATTGTCACGACCGACGCCAGTCTGGTGGGCTGGGGCGCGGTCTGGGAACCCCTGAAAGCTCAGGGGCTTTGGTCTCGGGAAGAATCTCTTCTACCGATAAACATTCTGGAACTGAGAGCGATATTCAATGCTCTCAGAGCTTGGCCTCAGCTTGCAAAGGCCAAATTCATAAGGTTTCAATCAGACAACATGACGACTGTTGCGTATATCAACCATCAGGGGGGAACAAGGAGTTCCCTGGCGATGGAAGACGTGACCAAAATAATTCAATGGGCGGAGAATCACTCCTGCCACTTGTCTGCAATCCACATCCCAGGAGTGGAAAATTGGGAAGCGGATTTTCTGAGTCGTCAGACATTTCATCCGGGGGAGTGGGAACTCCATCCGGAAATCTTTGCCCAAATAACTCAATTATGGGGCATCCCAGACATGGATCTGATGGCGTCTCGCCAGAACTTCAAGGTTCTTTGCTACGGGTCCAGATCCAGGGATCCCAAGGCGGCTCTAGTGGATGCACTAGTAGCACCTTGGACCTTCAACCTAGCTTATGTGTTCCCACCGTTTCCTCTCATTCCCAGGCTGGTAGCCAGGATCAAACAGGAGAGGGTATCGGTGATCTTGATAGCTCCTGCGTGGCCACGCAGGACTTGGTATGCAGACCTGGTGAATATGTCATCAGCTCCACCATGGAAGCTACCTCTGAGACAGGACCTTCTTGTTCAAGGTCCGTTCGAACATCCGAATCTGGCCTCACTCCAACTGACTGCTTGGAGATTGAACGCTTGATTTTATCAAAGCGAGGGTTCTCAGATTCTGTTATTGATACTCTTGTTCAGGCTAGAAAGCCTGTAACTAGAAAAATCTACCATAAAATATGGAAAAAATATATCTGTTGGTGTGAATCTAAAGGATTCCCATGGAACAAGATAAAAATTCCTAGGATTCTATCCTTTCTTCAAGAGGGTTTGGAGAAAGGATTATCTGCAAGTTCTTTGAAGGGACAGATTTCTGCTTTATCTGTTTTACTTCACAAAAAGCTGGCGGCTGTACCAGACGTTCAGGCTTTTGTTCAGGCTCTGGTTAGAATCAAGCCTGTTTACAAACCTTTGACTCCTCCCTGGAGTCTCAATCTAGTTCTTTCAGTGCTTCAGGGGATTCCGTTTGAACCCCTACATTCCGTTGATATAAAGTTATTATCTTGGAAAGTTTTGTTTTTGGTTGCAATCTCTTCTGCTAGAAGAGTTTCAGAGTTATCTGCTCTGCAGTGTTCTCCTCCATATCTGGTGTTCCATGCAGATAAGGTGGTTTTGCGTACTAAACCTGGTTTTCTTCCGAAAGTTGTTTCTAATAAAAATATTAACCAGGAGATAGTCGTGCCTTCTTTGTGTCCTAATCCAGTTTCAAAGAAGGAACGTTTGTTGCACAACTTGGATGTAGTTCATGCTCTCAAATTTTACTTAGCAGCTACTAAGGATTTCAGACAAACATCTTCCTTGTTTGTTGTTTATTCTGGTAAAAGGAGAGGTCAAAAAGCAACTTCTACCTCTCTCTCTTTCTGGCTTAAAAGCATTATCCGATTGGCTTATGAGACTGCCGGACGGCAGCCTCCTGAAAGAATCACAGCTCACTCCACTAGGGCTGTGGCTTCCACTTGGGCCTTCAAGAACGAGGCTTCTGTTGATCAGATATGTAAGGCAGCGACTTGGTCTTCACTGCACACTTTTACCAAATTCTACAAATTTGATACTTTTGCTTCTTCTGAGGCTATTTTTGGGAGAAAGGTTTTGCAAGCCGTGGTGCCTTCCATCTAGGCGACCTGATTTGTTCCCTCCCATCATCCGTGTCCTAAAGCTTTGGTATTGGTTCCCACAAGTAAGGATGACGCCGTGGACCGGACACACCTATGTTGGAGAAAACAGAATTTATGCTTACCTGATAAATTACTTTCTCCAACGGTGTGTCCGGTCCACGGCCCGCCCTGGTTTTTGATCAGGTCTGTTGAATTATTTTCTCTAACTACAGTCACCACGATATCATATGATTTCTCCTATGCATATTCCTCCTTTACGTCGGTCGAATGACTGGGGAAGGCGGAGCCTAGGGGGGATCATGTGACCAGCTTTGCTGGGCTCTTTGCCATTTCCTGTTGGGGAAGAGAATATCCCACAAGTAAGGATGACGCCGTGGACCGGACACACCGTTGGAGAAAGTAATTTATCAGGTAAGCATAAATTCTGTTTTTTTCTGTTTTCAGAAATTTATTTTAAAGGAACATGAAACCCATTTTTTTCATTTCATGATTCAGAGACAGAGCATGTGATTTTAAAGAACTTTCCAATTTACTTCTATTATCTAATTTGCCTCATTCTCTTGGAACCTTTTGTTGAAAGGCATACCTAGGTAGGCTCAGGAGCAGCAGCATTACTGGGAGCTAGTAGCTGATTGGTGACTTCACACAAATGCCTCTTTTCATTGGTTCACTAGATATGTTCAGCTAGCTCCTAGTAGTGTATTGCTGCTCATTCAACAAAGGATACCAAGATAATTAAGCAAATTTGATCATAGACATAAATTGGAAAGTTGTTTAAAATCACATGTTCTATGTGAATCACAAAAGACAAAGCTTGGGTTTCATATAACTTTAAGATCCAAAATGCAAATGCAGCAAATCTTTGAAAATATTAGAACAACAATGAATAAATAAATCAATTTGTAGAGAGAACACACACATAGTTATTCAATGTTATGTCCCATTAGAAAAAACCCCATAAGATTAGGCACATTTCTACACCTAACTTGATCACATATGCAGCATATCTGGCACTTGGCATTATTCATCATGGTATAATGTCCTTGTGGTATTTCACTGTGGCCGTATATCTGGCAAGTCTCACAATGCTACGCACTGAGTACAGGCGAGTTAGTTACGGTAAGTGAGCAGCTGACCAGGGGGTTTGAGGGTAGCACTGAGAAACACTGATTTATTTGATACATTTAATATTTACATAAGCGACATCAGGACAATACAATAATGAATGTGTAAGCCATTAAGTACCCCTTGCAAATGCTTCACCCATAGGGTTACACATACCACAGGTTGAGAAACTCATTTTATGACTGCATCTGTTGCTTGTCCATAACTATGTGTTTAGCCCCTGCAAGGGATTAAACACATAGTTAAAGTCATCACTATAGAGGCAATACATTACTGGGAGTTGGTTGAACACACATCTGAAGAGCCACTGACAAGAGACAAATATGAGTAACCACCAATCACAAGTTAGCTCCTAGTAGCTCATTGCTGCTGCAGAGGATATGTACATATGCTTTTCAACAAAAGATACAAGTAAATAATAGAATAATAGAAGGGAATTTAAAAGTGTCTTAAAACCACATGCTATATCTGACTCATTTAGATTTGTTATTGACTTTACTATCCATTTAATGTGCCAGCACCTTTACTGCTGTTCTATTCTGGCGTTGATGATATTACCATTGGGGCAACTGTCCAGATGAGAATGATTTGAGACTAGAAGATAACCATTATATCTGTATAGTAAAAGGTGGCTACTTTAGGCTGTTGCAGAGGAACTGTGAGGTCCTGGAGGGAAGCTGTGTATTCAGGTTTGACTGTTAAAGGGACATTAAACACTAAATAAATGCTAGATAGAATGATACAGTCAAAGAAAAGATTAGTCAGAGAAACACATGTAGATGTATTTTTTTAAAGTTTCATTATCGTTTAAATATTGACAAAAAAAGTGTAAAGTTTTAGTGTCTATAAAACAATGGGAGTTGCCATGTTGTAACTTAGGTTACCTTCTCTGCTGTGGCCAATTAGATACAGTTATAAATAGGTCTATAGAGTGTGCAGCCAATGGCCGTGTGGAATATAACAGTGTTCTTTACTTCCATGTCTAACAGGAACTGAAAAGCTCACAATTTCAGAATGGAATTACAGGAAAGGAGGACAAAATAAATAAGTATATTGCAGTGTGTGTGTATATGTGTGTATGTATGTATATGTGTGTGTGTGTGTGTGTGTGTGTGTGTGTATATATATATATATATATATATATATATATATATATATATATATATACACACACACAATTTTTCATTTTATATTACAATCTCAAAGTGTTTAATGTCCCTTTTAAGGCGTTGGTAAAAGGTTATGAATTAACAATTCTGAAGCGGAATTAAACTCTCAAAAGGAATCAATCTTATTTGAGTAGTCACTGCTTTTTAAATTTACATATTTATCTGGCCTCCCTCTAGCTTCATATCTGTGTAGTGGTCTGTGGCATGCAGTATGCTGTGGTTAATGCTGGGCAGCTATGACGCTTGGCATCGTCATGTGTCAGTAAACCATAGGATCTCTCTATTAGATATGAAAATTATTTTTAAAAATATGTGTGCATAATATACACCGTTCTCCCTGAGCCGTTTTAGTGGGCGCTCCCTCCCGGCTTATTTTAATGTCCACCCAGCTAAAATGTAATCCAATATTAAGGCAACATTCATTTAATATTAAATGTTTTCAATTAGGGCTTTGCAATTCATAGCGATATGAGACTGTAATATCTGAAGCGCATGAGGTTGTAATATTTTAAACCGCTTCCCTAACGTCAATCACTCTCCAGTCCAGCCCTACAGCATCACTGATTACTTCTCCAGTGAAAGGACCAGGTAGCGTCACATCAGTGTCACAGCACATAATGCTACCACTGCTATTTTACTTGTGATCAATTGCTCCAATCCTGAGGTGTGCTCAGACAAAAAAGGTGACGGACTGGCCAGGCTATTTTCTCTGACCACTGTTTTGAACAGTTAAATGCATTATTTAATGCAAAATGTATGTTTAAAAATATTTTAATACAATTGCAGTATATATGCATGTAGAAAACCCTTTATCCAAACCAGAAAAGGTTTGGATTTTGGAATATTTGCATCTTTAAAATGGGACAGTCTGGAGAAGGGATGGAACCAAGTGTAACGAACAATATCTTATGTCATCTAGGCAATATTTTCTTTTTTTTTTCTTTTACCTTCGCGATACTTTATATTAGTCTTATAGAACTAACAAGTATCACTGATGGTTATACAAATGGTTACAAATGACAAGTAGCAAATTAAAAATAGAAATTACAACAAATCTGCTAAAAATGCTCCAAAAAGATACAGTGGAACAGATTGGGAGGCATTTAACCCAATTCTTATCTAAAGCTTATCGGTTGCTTCATCAGAAGCATATATTTTAAAATATGTTTATATACTAATATATATATATATATATATATATATATATATATATATATATATATATATATATATATATATATATATATATATATATATATATATATATATATATATATGTCCTATACATACCTATTGACAAATAAGGTAATGGTATTTATATTGTGGGATAAATATTTGATCTGATGTTAATACAGACATTGTAACATGTATTGCATAAAAGGGAAATGTGGTGTAAAAAAGGAGAATTTAGTGTAAGAAATCACTACGCGTGCTGCACGGACAAAAATATAAAATATATAATAAATATAGAATATATAAATGGAATGTGTATAAAAAAATGTATAAAAATATATACAAAAATTATACACAAAAAATGTATAAAAAATATGTAATGAATAAAAGGTGAGTGAAAAAAGATTGCGTTGGTGTTCCATGAAAAAAATGGAAAAAGCGACATTATACATCTAAGCTAAAGGTAGTTTTAAATATTATTTAATACTTTTGTAAGCATAGTATCCTCAAAAAGATAGTACAGTATTGTAATCAGAATGGTATTTTGTGTTGTTTTAAATAAGTATAGACTTTTATTTGCATTTTAGAACACACAAAAAAAATGGGGAAAAAAATGAAAAAACACTAGAGAAGACTGTGACTTACACACAGGGAAAAATAGTAATTTTTGATAATTTTTTTAAAACATATTTATTAAAAAGTTTTGATTATCCAAACTGCTTAGGACCTGAACAGGTTTGGATTTCAGAATATTTGTATATTTGCATCTGTAAAATGGGGAAAAAGCTTGAAGAGGGGATGGGCCAAGTGTAAGCAAACAATATCTTATGTCATTTAGGCAATATTTACTTGTCACAGCTTATACATACAACCTACAGGTAGTTTTATATAATTTTGAATACTTTTGTATACATAGTACCATCATAACGATAGTACAGTACTGTAATCAGAAAGATAATAGCTCTATTTTAAAATAAATAGGCTAGCATTTGCATTTTAGAACACACAAACCAAACCAAAGACCGCCAGAGAAGGGACTTACTTGTGGGGAAAATTGTATTTTTTAAGCATTTCATTTGTTATACCCAGTCCACAGCCTGCTTTAATTGGGGGGTGGGTTGATGTGGATGTTGCTCTAGGAATAAAAACACCATGGTATAGGGTTAGACTAAAAATACTGAGCATCTTGCCTCCTATGTTCCACTGCTGCATACGGCAAAAAGTAATATTTTTACTCCCACACCATGAGGGGTCAGTGGACACAAAATGTGAAATAGTGTGAGAGGTGCTGCGCTGGGACATGCACAATGTACAACCAGTCTGGGTACCACATGGGCAGGGGGGTGATTTGGAGGCATTTTTGAAAGATAATCTGAGGGGAATTAGTGCTCATACCTGATCGGATAATGCATTGGTTAAGTGGCATGTTTGAGCTGTTATTCTTTACTAGTGTTGCGCATTTGGATCTTTTGTGAGGTTTTAAATGCGGATGTAAGCAGCGGCTCATGCCTTTTGGATATTTTCTTGGCTGGATTGATTCTTGTAAAAGATCCTCACTAACAAATTTGCAGAGATTTTATTGTGGGGATCTTTTACAGGAATCAATCCTGCTATGAAATTATCTGAAGGACACGAGCTGCTGCTTATTTCCACATTCAGATCCTCACAAAAGATCTGAATGTGCATACCTATTCTTTACCATCGGAGGCTGTTGTATTTTTGGAGCAGGGACCAGGCACATCACATTTGCGCAGCCTATAAACGAGCCAGCTACATCAGGCTAAATTGTAGCTGGCTGGGTTAAGTGAGGGGCACCCATGGGTGTCTTAGGCATCAGTGGTGCCCTGTCACTTGAATTTGTCTAGCTCTGCCTTAATTAAAGTCCTCTTAAAATAATCTGACCATTTATCATGAGATATAATAGTGTATAAACTATATACATCCAAGGTCACAAGCCAGTCTCTATCAGACTTTTCTCAAAACATTATAACAGTTAAGTTATACCTATGGAGTCCTTCACATAAGAGATCATGTGCATTATTAGGGGTTGTAAATAATGATCTAAAAAAATACTGGTATTTTAAACAATTCATTTCCAGCCGAAACAATGGGTCATCTAGAAGGTTTTTGTAATTTTTTGTAGATTTTTTTTCATCATTCACTACAGGGTTCCACACTGCCTCTGAATGCAATATCAGCAGAACTGTGAGTTGGGAGCTTCATGAAAATGGGTTTTTATGGCCAAGCAGCTGTACACAAGTTTCACATTAATATAAGCAATGTCAAGCACCCCACCAATTGACTCTGGAGCATTGGAAATGTGTCCCCTGGACTAATGAATCATGCTTAACTAGCATTCTGAAGGAAGAATCTGAGTGTGGCGGATGCTAGGAGAATGCTACCTACCGGAATGCATAGTGCCTACTGTAAAATGTGCTAGAGGAGGGCTAATGTCCTAGGGCTATCCTTCAGGGATTGGGCTAATTCCCTTAGTTCCAGTGAAGGGTCATCTACAGGGTACAAAGACATTTTAGACAATTGAGTGTTTCCAACTTTGTGACAGTTTAGAGAAGTCCCTGTTCAGTGTTTTTGACTGGTTTAGTGTGGAGGATTACAAATGGCCTGCACAGATCCCTGACCTCAACCACATTGAACACCTCTGGGATGAATTGGTATGCCAATTGTGAGCCAGACCTTCTCGCCCAACATCCGTGCATGACCTCACAAATCCTCTCTTGGCTGAATGAGCATAAATTCCCAAAGAAACCTTCTAGAATTTTGTGAAATGTCTTAAAAGGAGAATTACAGCAGTTATAACCGCAAAGGGGATGGCTTAGGAATGGGATGTCCAACAATCTCATGTAGGTGTGATGGTCAGGTGGCCATAAAATGTATATGTTTTGCCCAACGTAGGGGATACACTCTCCCACAATCTCTATCGTCTACATTTTGAACAAATTTGACTCAACCATTCACTTTAAAGGGACATTAAACCCCAAATGTTTCTTTCAATATTTAAATAGAGAATACAATTTTAAAGTTTCCAATTTTCTTCTATTATCAAATTTGCTTCATTCTCATGTTATTCGTTGTTTAAGAGATACCTAGGTAGGTAGGGTGCACATGACTGAAGCACTACATAACAGAAAATAGTGCTTTTGCTAATGTATAACATTGTTGCAAAACTGCTCACATATAATGCTGCAGACCTGCACACTCAAGAGTTTGCATCCCTGCTTTACAACAAGGATAAAAAAAAGAAAAAGAAAATATGATAATAGAAGGGTAAATTATAATGTTGTTTAATATGGTAAGCTCTATCTGAATCATTAAAGAAAGACTTAGGGTTGTATGTCCCTTTAAGACACATTCACACACACTCTGCTTTAACACTATTATTTTTTTAGGCAAAGGAATGATAGCATTTTATTGGATATGCAGATGAGCGTATTAGAATTCTGCACTCCCTTTTCTCTTTTTAATAGGAAATTTATACTGCAGAAATATTTATGCTCAGATTTAAAGTGTTTTTACATCATTTTGGTTGCTAGGTGACACATACACATAATAGTTCCTTTGTAATCATACAGTATTGATGCTAACAGTGACATTTCAATGATGAGGCTGATATATTCAATTATATTGTTCTATGTTAAACTAGCTTTGAAAGTATTTGAGGATATTTTTGTTAAATGCAGTTAACATTATCCTGAGTGAAGTGAAATACTGATTTATATGTCACTTGTTTGGGGCATAAATACACATGAAAGGTCAGTCACTAGCCATATAATGAATCTGTTTTTTTTTCTTGCATACAGTTTTGAGGTATAAACAAATATTAGAGCTCTGATGTCACAGTATGAGACTGTGTGACACATTATTTGAAATCTGTTCTCTACTTCACAATATAGCTAAGTGAAATCACAGTATAAATGAGGGGAAAAATTCAGATTGTACAAGTCCCTTCCTGTGTGATCACACTGGCTCAGATATCTGCAGCAAGTCTGCATTTGCTATATCTAACATGTAATTGTTCTGTAACATTAAAAGCACTAACAGTCTAATTAAATGACCTTCCAAAAGCTACATTTTATCAACTTGGTTATAATAGTTCATAAAATCAGGTCATTTTAAAGTTCAGAATAGAACGCATTGCCCTCAACTAGTAATACCAGCGCAAGTTTGCATGCACTGGTATTGTGAGTTGAGTGCAAATATAGCACATTTTTGTGCTTCACTCGTAATCTGGCCCCAACACTGTTAAACACATAGTAGAAGTACCACTTGGGACCTGCAGTGAACCTTTGGTCCAGAGCAGAAAATGACGCTGGTCTACTCAACATTGTTAGTCAAATGACTCAGCTGTTTAACTAGTACTTCTTCTACTATGTGTTTAACCCCTTTGTGTGGGTTAAACACGCTGAGGTACAGGGTCAATAGTCTTAAAATGACATGTTCTAACTAATAATGGCCCTTATTTGATTGGTTATCTTTTTAGTATAGTATAATCTGTAAGCTATATTGGAAAATAATATCTAACCATGAAAACTAAAAGATGAGAATGTCTTGTACGACTCTCTCTTAGATGGTGTTATGTTTCTATAACTGTGATACTGGGGTGTTATAATATTTATATTTAAAACAATGCTTTTGAAAATTGAGAGATTTCTATTTTATTTTAATAATTGGTCTAACAGGCTTCTACGTGTTATAGGGGTGATTACTATTGTCATGGTAAATACTAAAAGCCACCTAAGAATGTGAATTTGAAAGAGGGTCACTTGTCCCCTTTTAATGTATATGGAGTTGCTGGAATCACTTTTTGATCACAGAGCAGCATAAAAATGACCTAGTAGGTGACTGGAATTCTACTGGCTTTCTAACATGCCTCATTTTAACCCTTTTTTTACTCTTTTTATGTAAGTGGTAGTGTGATGGTGTTATATGCTGTTTTAAGGGGGTAGGGGCTTTGTTCCTGAAAAGTAAATATGTTGTTAAGTAGGTGAATGTTGTTGTGTCTTTGTTTTATAAATAATGATTCTATTAGATAATGAATGAAGTAGAAATAAAATATAGTTGGCTCCAATGACAAATTGATAGTTAACATAACAGTGAGCAGAGGAACCTCCTCTTTTGTTCTATGTAGAGTCATTCGATTTGGCTGCCATGATTCTCTGCTCACTGCCTCATTTGTACAAACCACACAAACTGTTGAGATACTTTGGGCAATAGTGGAAGTCATGCAACTGGGCACTTTCTCTATTGTATAACTGTGGGAGCCAGGAGTATAGGCTCTTTGTATTATAAACACATGGTAGCTCAGTTATTGGAGCCTTGGCATCTGTGTTTTTCAAACCCTGCTATATAACCCAGTGTGTAATTAGCAGCATAAAATAGCTCATCACAGAACCTAAATATATGTCCCTGGGTGTACTTGCTATAGGCGTATGGTGCTATGAGAGGAGCAGGTGCAGCTTGTGCTGGCTGTTAGGGAGTACAGGCTTTTCATTCTTGCTGTATTGATTTTTGTTTTAGCATTTGTGCTGTTAATAATTTAGAATGAACATCAATGCAGAGAACCTTGTCAGCTTAGAGATATTATTGGCACAACAGCGTAATTACATAACACACCCATTGCAGTTACATTCAGTATTAACAGACAGTTAGGGACAAAAAGTTGTAAACTTAGCAAAAAAAATATATGTAATAAGCTATGTAATAGTTATGTGTCTCTTTTATTTGCACTTCCCACATACTGTATAAATGTCTATTGAGCTGATTGCAGATATTTAAACAGTGTGAGAACAGATTTATTCTTGTTCTTACTAAAGTAATCCAAATAATTTATTTCTTTGTTTCTAAGTATTGACTTTTTTTAGTTGAGATAAATAAGAAAAAAACATACATTTTGTATTAAAGGAGATGACACCATACAATTATAAAACTTTTTTGTAGTCTTGCAATAAATTAACACGCCTTGTTTGTTGCAATCATTTTTCAATAGCCAACTCCCCCCCCCCCCTTTACTTGTCTTATTTGGGGCAAGATTTATCATTGCTATTCTCCTATATTTGCACCTAACAATGCACATACAAATAAATGCCCCTATTTATCATTCAAAAATGCAGTGGTAAGTTTCACTGTAAAATTCTCCTACTCCATTCCATTTATCCTTGGCGCACAGGTGCACCAAAAAAGCGTTACATTAGATTGGTTTAGTCGTATTTCCTATAGTACACCTCATTAATTCGACTAGTTACAAATGTATCTTTTTTTTTCTCCTATAGCGGACTGACAGTTCTCTTGCAAATGCGTGCAATGTGCATCAAAGTACTGTGGAGAACCGCTTTAGAAATCTATTCTATACTAGCTGTAGAAGCAATGTTAGAAAAACAAAAGGGCTCAACAAGGCGCAAAAATGTTACTTATCATATTGCCTCAACCCCTTCAGTACCGGGAATTTTAGAGAAAAGTCTTGTTTTTTTTAGACGACCCAAGGTATTGATCTGGGCCCATTTTGGTATATTTCATGCCACCATTTCGCAAAAAATGGTTGTAAAAGTTTCTCTGGGATCACTGTCTGTAACGATCTGGCAATTTTCCTTCATATGTTAATGGTGGACCAATCGTGCTCCATTACCAGATGAAGGCAGATGCCAGAAGCTTACTGAAACAGTGATGTAGATCCACGTTATGTGGTACAACGCGCTATTACTATATGATGTAGATCTACGTCGTATTGGCTCAAGGGGTTAAATGTGCAGTCTACTTAAAAATTGTTTTACAAACAAAATAAGGGAAGGCCGCTGCCTGCCCCAGTCTCTTCTTTGGTCCGCTGTCTGACAAGTGTATGCAAAGTGGCTGCACCTCTCTTCCTTAAAGGGACAGTCAAGTAAATAAAAAACTTTCATGCTTTAAATAGGGCATGCAATTTTTTTTTTTTAAATCATCTTTATTGAACTCCAACAGGTTTATACATTTTCAATGATTTCCAAAACAAAGAATAAACAGTCAAAAAACATCAGCAAACAAAACGCAAAATATTATGAATTAAATTCCATTCTGTCATTCCTTAATAGTTATAATTTCTCTGTTGGAGTATATTTTACCATTTTTTATTCCCTTTCCCTCCCCTCCCCCCCCAGCGGGAACAAGAACAACATAAACAATGGCCAGGAACAGGTCCCAAAGCAATCTTTCCCTCTCCCCCCTCCCCCTCCTCCTCTAAGCATATATCGTTAACTCAAGGAGTATACATTATGACTCATATCTTGTTGATAAGATCCTAGGCTATCTCAAGTCACGATAATATCAACATGTTCAAGGTTAATCTTGCGAGAGAGCAAAAAAAAAAATAAAAAAATTTGTGAAGAGAAAAGAAGATCCTCTAACACCACATCAAGGGGAAAGAGAGAGAAATTAGAATAAACCTCACTTTACCATATTCCCAGTAGTACCATTTCTGAATTCTGGAAGGGAAATATTATTTGGTCAATCTCTGGCGCTGTAAGTGATTTAATAAATGGTGCCCACTTTTTAAGGAAAGATTGGATATCCAGTTCCTTATCAATGTTGGTTTCTCGCTGCTCTAAGATACATTGCTTTTTAAGAAAGTTTTTAATCTCTGGAACTGTTGGTAAATTTCTTGACTTCCATTTCTTAAAAATTAAATACCTGACTGCTAAAATAATTGAGGTAATTAGCCTTTCATTGGGGGTATGTTCATCTTGGTTACTTAAACAAAATATAATCTGGATCAATGATAGACCCAGAGGGGAGATTCCAAGTGACGTTTTTATCCAGAATTCAACTTTGAACCAACACTGTCTAATCAGTGGGCAATCCCAGATCATGTGTCTCAAATCTGCAGCCTCCTTAGAGCATTTGGGACATTTATCAAAATTTAAATTCTTAAACTTAAATGCTTTCTCAGGGGTATAATAATATCTGTGAATGAGTTTCAGATGAGCCTCTCTCCAGGTGGCTGAGATTGTAGCTTGAGATATCCTACAGATGGATGTTTTTATGAGTCGGCTGTCAATGTGGTCCTGTACCAGGACTAGATTCCAGTCCTGGGTTAGTTTTTCAAGAAGATGCTTCCCTTTGCCTTCCCCCAGTAGATGGTAACATGGAGTGATTGACATCAACCCGTTCCTTACCAGGGTGAGCCAGCCCTCCAAGCTTCCTAGGTCCCAGCGCCAGTTAACTGTCCTCATGATATCTGTAATATAGTGCCTTGCCTGTAAATATGCGAAAAAATCTTTGTTGGAGAGGTTAAAGTTATTTTTAAGTTCATCAAATGTTTTAATACATTTTCTCTCTTGATCCACAAGTTGTATAAGTTTGTCTAAGCCTAAAGTGTGCCAGTGTTTAAATACAGCTGAATCAAGGCCTGCCTGAAATTTAGGGTTGCCTATTAGAGGTAAATATTGAGATATCTGACAGTTTAGGTCCATGAGCTTCCCTATTCTCCTCCAGGCCCTCAGGGGGTTTGAGAGCATTTTAAGTGCTCTAATGTTAGCTGGCCATTCTTTTGGTTCGCAGTGTAAAAGAGCTATGGGTGCATATGGATAACAGATTTTTTCTTCAAGTTTATTATTCAAGACATAATCTTTGGAGAAGATCCAGTCAGCTACAAATCGCGCTAGGAAAGCCAAATTATACAACCTGATATCTGGTAATGCAAAGCCTCCGTAGGTTTTAGAAGATGACAATTTATTCAGTGAAATTCTCGGCCTGGCTTTTTGCCAGATAAACCTTCTGAGCAGGCTATTTATTATTCGTATGTCCCTTTCTAAAAGCATTATCGCTGTGTTCTGTAGCACGTAAAGCAACTTAGGGAAGAGGACCATCTTAAAAAGTGCTATCCGTCCAGAAATAGAGAGTGGTAAACCCGCCCAATTTCTGAGCTTTTCTCTAAATGTTAATATAATTGGTAAGATATTAAGCTTGTATAACTCTTTTGGGTCACTAGGAATGTTAATACCCAGATATTTGAATGAATCTTTAACTAGATGAAAAGGGATATTGCTAGGAGAGGAGTTGTTTTTCCTGAGCCAGAGTAATTCTGACTTTGTAGTATTTACTTTGTAGCCTGAAAAAGAGCCAAATTGGTCAATAATTTGTAGTAGCTTAGGAAGATTAATTTTGCTGTTTGATAAATATATAAGAATATCATCTGCATACAAAGCTAACATTATTTCGTAGTTCTCAATTTTAATGCCTTCTAGTTGTTGCCTGATTGCGATTGCCAGAGGTTCAATGCAGAGATTGAAGAGGAGAGGGGAAAGGGGGCAGCCCTGGCGGGTTCCTCTATCCAATACAATTTGAGAGGATATTAAATTATTTACAGTTAACCTTGTGTAGGGCTGATTATATAAGTTTTTAATGAAGTCAAGAAAGCTTCCTGTAAATCCGAACTTTGCTAAAGAGGCAAAAAGATGATTATAATGAACGGAGTCGAAAGCCTTTTCGGCATCAAGCGAGATAACCGCCAGGTCTGGTAGGGTCCCTTCCCCCCCTTCCCTTTTGTTAAAAAAGTATTCTGATGTTATCAGAATCTCTCTGATTTTTGCTGCGGAGTTTCGAGAGTTTAAGAACCCGGCCTGATCTTTATGGATGATATCGCCTAATATTTTTTGTAACCTCTGGGCTATAATTGATGTGAAGATCTTGTAATCGGAGTTTAGTAAAGCAATTGGTCTATATGACTCCCTTAAAGTTGGATCTTTTCCACTCTTGAGTATCAAAGTTGTATAGGAGGATGTGAAAAGTTTCGACATCTCTCCTCCATTTATATAGATAGAATTATAGAGCTCACAAAGATGGGCTGATATTTCAGAAGATAAAATTTTATATAGTTCATTAGGTAGCCCATCTGGCCCAGGGGTTTTATTCAGAGCAAGGTCAGAAATTGTTTTTTTAATTTCTTCCTCTGTGATTTGTGCATTGAGGGTGCCAGCTGAATCAGTGGATATCTTAGGTACTGATGTTTTGCTCCAGAAGTCCTCTGCTTGACCTAGGTCAGAGGGTCTGGAATGATACAATTCTTGATAATATTTTTCCATTTCTTCCGCTATCTCCTCATGCTTAAATACTTCTTTGTCACCTAGCACCAGTTTCTCAATAATTGAGGATTTTTTTTCACTTTTGACCAATTTAGCTAGGAGTTTCCCAGACTTGTTGCCATACTTATATAGTTTAGACTGTAATTTTAACTCTTTCTGAGTTTCTCTGTATAACAAGAAATCATCTTTGTTACTTTTTGCTTTGTTATACTTAGCCCAGTTGGCAGAGTTTTGGTCAAGAAGGAATCTATTATATGCGTTTATTACTGCATTGGTTAGTTCCTTTTCTCTTTGTTGCATTTTTTTATTCAGTATTGCCATATAGGCTATGATTTCACCTCGTATTACAGCCTTTGCTGCCTCCCAAAATATGGCAGGACGATCTCTATACTCTGAGTTACAGAGATCGTAGTCAGTGAACTTGGCTCTCAACCAGTTCTTAAATTTCGTATCTGATGCTAGGTGAGAAGGAAAAAAAAACGATTTAGCTTAAGCTTGGGCTGCTTATCCTGAAGATCTAGGGTAATTGGCCCGTGATCAGAGATACTAATAGGAAGAATTTTTGCTTTAACCTCATATGTGCACAATCTATCGTCTATCAGGAAAAGATCAATTCTTGATAGTGTTTTATGAGCTTTGGATAAGCAAGAGTATTCTCTAACATCGGGATTTTGCATCCTCCAGATGTCCTTAATGCCCAGGTTTTGCATAAGCCTAGAAAAAATTTTAGTTTCCAGATTATCTTTTTTATGCTTTTTTTGTTTTGTGTTTAGTCTCAGCCTGTCAAGTGGGCACTGTGGGGCCATATTGAAGTCTCCTGCAAGAATAAGGTTACCTTCCAATATAGAGAATATTTCAGTCTGTACTTGATTCCAGAACTCTGGGTCAAGGATATTAGGCGCGTAAACATTACACATTGTAAACACACGATTATTGATTTTTATTTTTAGACTCACTGATCTCCCCCCTGGGTCTGTCACAACATGTAGTATCTCTGCATTAATCCTTTTTCCTACCAAAATGGCTACCCCTCTCTTCCTCCCCTGTCCCGGTGCAGCAAAAACTTCCTTAACCCACAATGTTTTTAATTTTAATACTTCTTCTAAGTTAAGATGAGTCTCCTGGAGGAAAGCTATATCTGTATTCATTTTTCTTAGTTGGGTAATAATTGATTTCCTCTTTATAGGAGTGGTAATACCCCCTACATTCCACGATACTATTTTAAAGTTGACCATTTATTTTGATAGATAGATAGAATTGAAAAGAGAGAGAAAAAAAAAAAAAAAAAAAAAAGGGAGAACCTCCCGCAAGACACCTTTATTACTTCGTACCGTTTTCCCTGCCATCCCTAACTTAAGATGAGGTAACAACAAAGTCAGTGAGTCACTGATATTTCTTCAGTTTACTCACTAGAGTTTAATTGGGTTAATAATTTTTCTGCCTCTTGTGCATTCTCAAAAAAATGGACTTCTCCTTTGGCAATAACCTTAAGTTTAGAGGGGTAATTAATTAGGGCCTGGTAACCCTGCTGAATAAATTTAGAGCAGATTGGAGCAAGATTTCTTCTCCTAGATGACGTCTCTGCCGAATAGTCCTGAAATAGGAGAATCTTACTGTCTTTAAACATAATAGGCTGATTCTTGCGAAAATATTGGAGAAGTTACTTTATCACTGAAATTAAGCAATTTGGCTATTACTGGCCTGGGTCTGTTGTTACCCCTATTATCAACCTGAAGCTTCCCTATTCTGTGAGCCCTTTCTACCACTATTTGAGGGTTACTGGGGGGGATTTTAAGTAGTTGTACCAACGTATTTGTAATAAAAAAATTTAAATTCTCAGGTTGTCCCCCCTCCGGTAGCCCAATAATACGAATGTTATTTCTTCTGGCCCTGTTTTCTAAATCTTCGATTTTAATTTTCATTTTAGATAGAGACGCTGCATTGGAGTCTATGCTAGTACTATGTGTAAAAGTAAGGTCCTCAAGATCAGACACCCTTTGTTCCACTTCATTAATCCTACTAGTGAAATGTCTCAGTTCTTGGGACAACAGTGTAATTTCTTGCTTAATCTCTGCCCTAAGGGCTTCAAATTTGGGGTTTAAGGCTTCTGCAATATTTGTCACCAGGGCCTGCATATTAAAGGTTTCGTTGGTGACTAAAGGGTTAATAGGGGTTGGCTGTACCTCCATAGATGTTTCTGTGCTATTTTTATTTCTTCTTTCTCTTGTTTTTGCTGTCATGGCTAGCGGGGGAGTCCGGGAGTGACTATGAAAAAATTTGTCCATAAGATGTGGTGGTAATCTAGATAGTGATCAGTTAATATTGTGCTATAAAAACTTAGTGCTTTTATTGGGAAAGGGATATGAAAGTGAAGGGTAAGGGGGTGATGGAGTGAAGTAGGAAGGAGTGAGGGAGGTGAGGGGGAAAAAAAAAAAAAAAAAAAAATTTATTTATTTTTTATTTTAGTGAGGTAGTGGATGTGGCTTCCTGTGTGTAGAAGTCCCCACACCAGCCAGAGAGACTGCAGTTTTTAACTTTAAGAAGAGAGTACTTTAGTCAGAGTAGGTCGAGATATACTTTAATTCTCCTATGTTTATTATTATGTTAGACCTTCTTTATCTTGATGACTGAGATATATTATATCCAACCGTTATATGTAGTTCTTGAAAAGGGGTAACCTGTGTCTTATTTTCCCTACTGTCTAACTGTGCAACTTGGGCAAGTTAGTGTTTGGACAGTGCGCCTGCCTATTAATGATGAAAAAATCACCTTTTAGCTTATATAAGAAAAAAAAGAAAAAAAAAAAAAAAAGAAAAAGCATAAATAAAAAAACGTTATTAATTACAACAAACCTTATCAAATAATTTTTCAGGCAAAATAGTATTGATGTTTCTATTAGACATTAATGCAGTTAGACGATAGTTTTACTAATCTGCAAGACCAAGTAAGATCAGCAAGTAGAGGTTGATAACACACTGTTTTGCACACCTTGTTTGTTACAAAATTTTGATATGCTTCTGATATGGGGTGCTTTCTGTATATACACCTCTAAACTTGTAGTCTATCTTTAGTCAAAGTGTTTGTTTGCAAGAAAAGTACAAAAAACTTAGTTTTACTCAGGTTAATACTAGTTTTAAAAAAAGAAAAGGGAAACAAAAGAAAAGCATGACCTTAAACCTAGGCAGTTAGGAGAAGTTATAAACTATTATCTTGTCCTTAAGGCTTCTATAATTTTGGATAGTCAATGAGGCAGAGTATTGCAAAAAGAGATGTCCAGCGATTAGCTTATTATTCTGCAAGCAACATATGCAAAATTGTCCAGGTTAGTTAATAGCAAAGTCTTAGTAATAGAAGCAGGTATCTGTTAATCTCTCAGCCAGAAAGCATAGCAAGCAGCATTTTTAGCAAATACATTTAGTAGAGGGCAAGTGGCTCATGCTTGTATGTGTTAGTTTTCTCAGGAGTTCATGCAAAAGTTAGTAGCATTAACAACAAGCTGAAAGGGATGTCTCCTTTGAGTGAGCTATGAGTGAAATAAAGCTACTCAATTTTCATTACCATTTCAAGAAGGAGAGTGCTTAATATTTATGCTGGAAAAGTTGAACCATTCCCCTATCTGATCCCCTTTTTTTTCCCTTTTTTCTTCCCTTCTTTTCCTGTTTCGCCCATACAGCTCTTTAAGTTATATGTTATGTGCTGAATTGTACAGTTCTGGGTTTAGGGGGAAAAGTAGACTCACCTCTCCTCGCTCACTGCACGCCGTGACCTATCTTGTCCTGGAAGATGGGCTTCTTATAATAGCAGTGGCTGTCTCTCCTGGGTAAACCTGTTCCCAGCAGGTTCACCTCCAGCAGTTCCAGGTCTCAGCCTGGGCCACCTAGCGAGCTCTCCCTCCCTCACGCAGCACCGGTGGGAGAGAGGGGAGAAGGTGGCAGGGCGAGCCTTTCTCGAGCAGGGATTCCTTCCTTGGTTCTTGGCCCTGGGGTAGCACAAGCTCCAATCCCTCTCACGCAGCACCGGTGGGAGAGAGATGGAGTAGTCAGCGCTGCAGCCGAAATCCGGCGGTAAGCTTCAGAGGGAGGCCGTCTCGGGAGGGCGGATGAGGTCTCACACCACTCAGAGACAGCAGTCCCGGAACTCCGGGCACGCTGCCAAAACAAGCAGGAAGGGAATCAGCGGCTACGGTGGGCGGACTTGCCTGTGATAGGCCTGATGTTCTTGGTCCTCCGTCGAGGCAGGACCCAGCTTCAGCTTCGCTCACTTCACGAGAGCAGGAGGAAAAGAGGAACGGTGCACAGTGGGCGAGTGTGGCTCTGAGAAACTTGCTGTGAGTCCTCGTCAGCAGTGGAAAGTAGAGTACAGACCACCCCAGGTAAATTCTCAGTGGTTGCCGAATTCCATGGGTCTTAGGGGTATAGGTCTGTTTGTACCGAAAAGGGGAGCAGAGGGGTCTTTAAAGATAGAAAGGTATCTCCTGGGTTAGTCTCTGTTCCTTTTATTTCAGACATAGAGGGGGGCTGAAAATCATTCTATAACAGCGAGGTGTAGTTTGTCGCTTGTTTAGGTTCAGGTGCGATGTCTTAGGCTATCCCAATAGCTATCCCCTGGCTTGGGATGTGGCGCGAAGGAAACCGCCAGCAGCTGTAGGGTTGAAGCAGGTAGCTCAGCAGCACATGCTTGCTCCTCCTCCACCGGAACCAGGGCATCAGGGCATGCAATTTTAAACAACTTTCCAATTTACTTTTATTACCAATCTTGCTTTGTTCTCTTGGTATTCTTAGTTGAAAGCTAAACCTAGGTGGTTCATATTCTAATTTCTTAGACCTTGAATGTCGCCTCTAATCTGAAAGCATTTGGACAGTTTTTTCTTTCTTTTTTTTTTCTACCACTAGAGGGTGTTAGTTCATGTGTTTCATATAGATAACATTGAGCTCAGGCATGTGAAGCTCCTAGGAGTCAGCACTGATTGGCTAAAAATGCAAGTCTTTCAAAAGAACTGAAATAAGGGGGCAGTTTACAGAGGCATAGATACAGGGTAATCACAGAGGTAAAAAGTATATTATTATAACTGTGTTGGTTATGCAAAACTGGGGAATGGGTAATACAGGGATTATCTACCTTTTTAAACAAAAAACATTCTGGTGTTTACTGTCCCTTTAAGTTGAAATTCAGGCTGCTTCGGTCACTCAATGATCAGCCTTTTGGATGCACTAGTGAAGGAGATAAATCCGCAATAGTGTAGCATCGTAACCACAAATGCCTCTAATGAATGGAAAATACTCACAGAGGATGTAAAAGTAGAAGATGTAAACTATTATAATGAAAGTTAAAAAGCTCTGTGCGTTTTGGCTAAAGCCTACTTCAAGAGCATGTAAGAATAAGTAAAGTGCTAAAATAAAATTATTGTTTAAAAAGATAGATAATCCCTGTTTTACTCATTCCCCAGGTTTGCATAACCAACACTATTATATTAATACACTTTTTACCTCTATGATATCCTGTATCTAAGACTCTGCAGACTGCCCCCTTATCTCAGTGCTTTTATTTTCGCTTTTTACAATTATGCATTTTTACCAGTTAGTGCTGGTTCTTCTGAACCCATCATTCTACACGGGAGTGAGTACAATGTTATCTATATCGCACACATAAACTAGCACTGTCTGGCTATAGTGCAAGATTGTAAAAAGCTAAAAACAAAAACACTGAGATCCGGGGCTTAGAAACAGGCAATCTTAGAGTTTATAAAGTATATTAATATAACAATGTTGGTTATGCAAATCTTGGGGAATGGGCGTTTTTCTTTTTTTTTTTAAACATTAATAAAAAAATGAAGTAGACTGTCTCTTTAACTAAAGCCAGTTAGGGACAGATATGTAGCAGGGTTAGATTTGTGAAGTCTGCAGTGTGTATTTCCGTTTCTCAAATTTGGAAAACCCATGATTATATAGGGAAAGGGAGCAAAACAAATAATGTAAGTATTTGCCAAAAAATGTTTTGTTACCTGTAAATTAACATTTTATATTGCAATCTTAAAATGTTTCATATCCCTTTTAAAGATCTATTCAGTATGGATGCATGTCCTGTTATTCTCAGAATTGGAAAACAAATTTCAATATTAAATTACACAAAAAGGGGGACAGAATAAATAATAAAAATATATATTGCAAATTTCTTTTTTACTAAACAAATTTTTAAACATTTTATATTACAATCTAAAATTACTGAATGTCCCTTTAAGGCTAAGTTTAGTTAAAAAAACAACCTGATGTATTATTTGCTTTATACATACCCACTGTATATGGGATTACTTTAATATGTATCTACCATCTCTGCAAATGGGAATTATGCCTATATAGGGCTAGTTTGCATTGAGGTTGTAAAGTTTGGAGAATGGTGGTAACTTAAAAAGTCTCCATAGACTTAAATGGATATAAAGTTTTTTTTTATCACCAGTTTCCAGAATTTACCACTTCAATGGAAACGAGCCCATATTATATTACTCCAATTATTTACTTGCTCTCATTATGGAGTAGCTGGGATTACTTATCTAAGAAATGGGAGAATAGGAGAAAATATAGAAATCACATAACAATGGAGAGGAAGGTGATCAGATTATCTGGGATGAAGTAGATAAAGTGATATGAAGGTCAAAATGTTAAATTTCATGGTTCAGATAGAGCATGGAGCTGTAAGAGGGGTTTCAATGTTTCTTATCAAATTTGCCTTGTCCTCTTGGTATCCTTGGTTGAAAGAAGCAGGTGATTGGTGGCTACACACATGCGCCTCTTGTTGATGGCTCACCAGATGTGTTCAGCTAGCTCACAGTAGTGCATTGCTGCTCATGAGTTGACTTTACTATATGTTTCACACCTTTTGCAGGAGTTGATTGTATAGTTATATATGCAAGTAATGGTACAATACTACAATGCTTTTGTTACACATTACATTTTCTTTTTGCACTTTTATATTCTTTTAAAAGTCAAGATGTTTACATTATGTGACTACCATTGTTAACTCCTTATTATAAGCTCTTGAACCACAGTTGGATAGATAACTATTGTGCAACACCTTAAAGGGACAGTTTATAATAAAAAAAATCCCCTTTAAATTGTTCCTAATGATCCATTTTACCTGCTGGAGTGTATTAAATTGTTTCAAGTAGCTCCTTTATCCTTATTTTGGCATTTGAAATAGCTGATTTAGCATGTGGTATCCTATCCCCACCTATACTGAACGTTTCTATACAGTACTGGAGTCTAGGCTATTGATAAGCACATTACACTCTCAGTGGGGTGCAGGATAGTTAAATGGACAGTCCGGTCAACATTTAAATGCACATAGATACATGTATTAGCAAAAATGCTTCTAGTAAAAGTTATCACTGTTTTGGTGTTAGCATTTTTTTCTGCACATGCATGTGAAGCATAGCTAGATATTCTCTGTCCACCAGAATTTTAAATACTGCAGCTGCTCAGCGTCAGTGGGGCTTGTATCATGATTGTCAGCAGTTAACAAATTGAGTCATTACCAGATGGTACAAGCACCTTAGGCTCTCTGAGCAAGTGCTCTGTTTAAAATGCTGGTGCACGGTGCATACTTAAATACACTTTTGAAACAGCTATAGCTTTTATTAGAAGCATTTTTGCTAATACATTTATATTACAAAAATGCTTCTATTCAAAACTTAAATGCATCCATGCGGTTTCCAATTTTGGCTGGAATGTCTCTTTAAAGGGTCATAATACCCAAATGTTTAAACACTTGAAAGTGATGCAGCATAGCTGTAAAAAGCTGACTAGAAAATATCACCTGAACATCTCTATGTAAAAAAGAAAGATATTTTACCTCAAAAGTTCCTCAGTAGCCACCTCCCATTGTAAAGGATTTCTAAGCAGCATTTTAGTGTGTATGTCCTGGGACATCTGAAGGGACTAGCATTGTGCACTCTCATATTATTTCACCAATCAGGTAAAGGAAGCTTACTATGAAATCTCATGAGAGTTAAGTCAAATCTCATGAGATCACAGTAAGAGTTCATGACCTCAGCACTGCTGATGCTGATTGGCTGCTGTTCATTTCTTCATTTTTTTAAAATTTTTTTTACCTGCAGCTGGGAGCAGCTGAGTATAACTTTTTACACAGAACTTACTCTGCTGAGCTGAGGAAATTGTGAGGTAAAATATCTTCCTTTTTTACATAGAGATGCTCAGGTGATATTTTCCTGTCAGCTTTTTACAGTTATACTGCATCAGTTTCAAGTGATTTAGCATATGAGTATTATGTCCCTTTAAGTAAAAAAAAAAAAATGGTAATTTTCCAATGTTCCAACTATTGAGCTTTGGTTTACAAACATATATAAGATAAGGGAGCAAGTCTGTGTACACAAAGTGATAACATAATGATATATGATATTACTTGCAAGCTCAACCCATTGTAATAGGCGGTGGTTTAAAAATCACAAAACCAGCTTATTCATATGCAATAATAAATCAGAAAAAGCAATTTCTCATACATTTTATACTCTGCAGCTGGTATAACAAGGCATAAATACATTAATGAAAAAACAATGTTACAGTGTACTGTCCCTTTAATGTACACTTTTGTAATACTTATTGCAGTATAAGGTTTGTTTTAAAATGATGACCTTGAGCAATTCCCCAGATGCTGATCTTAGACTGATTGGTTCATACACACCATGTAACCCAGTCTAGGCTGCTTAATCAGCAGAGGATGCATGCAACAAGGTGCTGAGCATGCAGATAAGAGGCGAAAGGACCCTTTTCAACTCATTTTACATTGCACAATCTGTTAGAATAGATTACTGGACCGGTGCAGAAATAGCAGTGTTGGTTTTTATGTCTCTTAGAGGGACATACAATTCCAACAAAAAAAATGAATGATTTAGATAGAGCATATCATTTTAAACAAATGTCCAGCTTACTTCTAGTATCAAATTTTCTTGTTATCCTTTGTTGAAAAGCAGGAAAGTAAGCTCAGGGGCGTTCAGGTGTCTGCAGTACTATATGACAGCAGTTTTGCAACAATGTTACACATAAGAGCACTAGATGGCAGCTCTATTTCTGGTCATATCTAGATTTCTCTTCAACAAAGAATAACAAGAGTACAAAGAAAATGTTATACTAGAAGTAAAGGGTTTAATGTCCCTTTTAAACTTCTTTTTTGTTTCTAGAACTTGTTACATTTGTAACTAAATGGTTCATTAGTTGTCAATGATAATTTGGGGTTGAAAACCTTTTGAGCTAGATCATTTTCCTTTTTAAACCCATCAGACCTTTATAAGAACATTAGGGTATCTCCTGCATTTCTTTATGTATTATGGACTTGATTACAAGTGGCACGGTAACATTAGCGTTCAATATTAGGCATGTTAATTTGCGCGCGTATTACCAGTAAAAGTAATGCGTTCACTTGAGTACAATCAAATTAAACACACGTCTGGTTAGCACAACTAAAGACCTTGTAAAAAGTTGCACCAAACACAACATAAATACATTAAAGGGACAGTGAAGTTAAAATTAAACTTTCATGATTCAGATAGGACTTTTTAATTGCTTTTCCCAACAAGAGACTGTGATGTGGGCCATATAGATAACAATGTGTTCATGCCCGGCGAGTTACATAGTACTAAATGTAAGTCAATAGATAATAAATACAAAGTCATGTGATCAGGGGGCTGTCAGAAGATGCCTAGATACAAGGTAATCACAGAGGTAAAAAGTGTATTAATATAACTGAGATAAGAAGCAGTCTGCAGAGGCTTAGATACAGGGTAATCACAGAGGTAAAAAGTATATTAATATAACTGAGATAAGGGGCAGTCTGCAAAGGCTTAGATACAAGGTAATCACAGAGGTAAAAAGTACATTAATATAACTGTGTTGGTTATGCAAAACTGGGGAATGGGTAATAAAGGGATTATCTATCTTTTAAAACAACAAAAATTCTGTTGTAGACTGTCCCTTTTGAAATAAACCCATTTAAACATTAAAGGGATACTGAACCCGATTTCTTTCTTTCTTTCTAATTTACTCCTATTATCAAATTTTCTAAATTCTCGTGGTATCTTTATTTGAAAAAGCAGGAATGTAATCTTATGAACGAGCCAACCCATTTTTAGGTCAGCAACCTGGATAGCGCTTGCTGTTTGTTGGGTACATTTAGCTACCAATCAGCTAGCTATACCCAGGTGCTAAACCAAAGATGGGCCGGCTCGTAAGCTTTACATTCCTGCTTTTTCAAATAAAGATACCAAGAGAATGTAGAAACATTGATAATAGGAGTAAATTAGAAAGTTGCTTAAAATTGCTGCTCTATCTGAATCATGAAATAAAAAAAATGGTTTCAGTGTCCCTTTATCTGATTAAAAATTAGTCCTATAAATATTCATACAAAATATATATAAGGGTTCAAATGTATATGGCCTTGTATTTCACTGCAAAAGGGAGTCAAATACAAGGATATATATATATATATATATATATATATATATATATATATATAAAAATATAATCCATTATATTGCTTAATGTGTATTTACTGTAAATATTTCACAAATATCGCACCACTTGTAATCTGGCTGGTCTGTTTATGTCCTGGATAAATGAATATTTTCTTTTTGGCTATGCAAAGGTGAGTCCGTAACTACTACTAGCAACGTAAACCGTTATTACTTATCTTTATTTAAATGCTCTCTTTCATATGAATGATACAAACTTGATTACCATGACCCTTGAAGTAAATGTTTATATGCACAGTATAGAGGGACATAGGAATTGTAGATGTGAGATATGGAATGTGTTCCTTGCTTAGCTAAGGAGCACAGGTTGTCTATGGGGGTACTGACTGTGCAGTTAGTAGCTTGCGAACATAGTATGTGCTTTGTAGATATGCAAAGGTGCTATGTCTGGGAAGGTGGCTATCATTGAATACCAAGGTGCTCGCCAGCCACTCAAAAGCCAATTTAGCCAGCAAGGACCAGTTATACCATTCCACATTTGGACGTTTTAGTCCTCCTCTGTCTATTGGAAGTACCAGCTTATAACAACTCATGCGTTGCTTTTTGGAGTTCCAGAAAACCCTGGAAAAGGCCCCATTGATAGCGGACAGGTCTGCTCTCGTGAATAGCAAGGGTAGTAATTGTAATGGATACAGGAGTCTGGGCATGGCAATCATTTTTAATTAGTTAATTTGGCCCGAGATTGATAGTGGTAACTCGGCCCATCCGGCCAGTAGAGAATGGAGTTGTGTGAGTATAGGGGAGATATTCAGTTTATAGATGAGTTTGGGGTTGGTGTGTAGTTGAATACCTAGATATTTGAATGGACCATCCTTAATTTGAAATGTTTGTATCAGTGGGGAGTTAGCGGTTTTCTGTAGGAAGATCAATTCTGATTTGGTAAGATTTACTTTGTACCCCGAAATTGCCTCGAATTGTTGAAAAATGTTAAGGAGTTTAGGAATCATTTGGCTTGGATTTTGGATGTATAGGAGGTCGTCGGCATAAAGGGATAGGTGTAATCAGTGGGGTCAGATGTTAATGCCTTCCACTAATTTTTTGATGTATATGTCTAAAGGCTCAATAGCTAGATTGAACAGGAGGGGCACTGCCTCTTTCTAAAATAAACCTCGCCATTGATTAAGACTGATATTTGCGGCCTAGAATAGAGTGTTTGGAGAAGGTTATTAAAGTCGCCCGTAATGTCAAATTTGTCTAGGGAAAACATTAGGTGGTCCCATTCGACCCTGTCGAAAGCCTTCTCTACATCAATGGCGAGAAGGCATGCGTCTGGTAATGATGTGACTCGCCCTTCCCCTCTAGGTTGCCAGTAATGGGAAATTACTGTGAGTGTCCTGCGTATGTTAGTGACTGATGAGCGATGTTTCATGAATCCAGTCTGATCTGCCTGTATGACGGTTCCTACTACCCCAGCAAGCCCCTTCTGCCAAGATAGCAGTGAAGAGTTTGTAGTCATTGTTTAACAACGATATGGGCCTATAGGAGGCTGTTTGGGTCGGGTCTTTGTCAGGGTTTAAAAGTAAACACGTGTGCGTTTGTGAAGTCACCCGGGAGGGGGGGGTGGGAGCTGTTCCTTTCAGATGGGCTCTAAATGTTTGAGCTAGTAGTGGGCTTAGTTCACACTGTAGGATTTTATGGTATTCAATTGGAATTTTCTCCGGTCCTGGTGCCTTACCCAGTTTAGCAGCTCTTATGGCTCTCTGTACCTCTAGTGGGAGTATAGGGTCATTCAGGGTGTCTAATTGCTCAGATGTTGGTGGGGGGTTCAATCTGCGTCCAGAACTTGTCTGTGTCAGAGGGATGTACTGCTTGCTTGGAATAAAGTTGTGTATAGAAGTGTACAAATTCGTCCATGATGTCCTTGTTGTCAGTGTAGGTAACATTGTTAGTGGTGATGGCTGTGATTTAATGATTTAGGTGAGGTTAGTTTTACTGTGTTGGCAAGGAGCTTCCCTGTCTTGTTTCCGTATCGATAGAATCGACCCTTTCTGTTGTGTTGAATAAGTAGATTTTGTTGCTTTAGAGTGTCATCTCGAGTTTCTTCTACTCAAAGTATTGATTTCTATTATGAAGGGAAAGGTGCGTCGGGTAGTTATTGTACGCCATCGAAACAGCAGAGTTTGTAGTGGCATCTGTGTGTTTGCGTTGGAGTTATAGTGAGCTGTGAAGTTAGTTATTTGTCCCCTCATGACCGCTTTAGGTGCTCCCCAAAAGAGTCCTGGGGTGTCTAAATGTTGAGCATTGAAGGTATTGTAGTCTAGTCATTTGTGCCTTTAGGTGCTTTTGGATACGTAGGGGTTCTCCAAGCTCTCTGTGGTGGTTTATATGGTATTGGATGTAATTGTAACCATATGGGGGCATGGTCTGGGACTGTGATATCTGAGATTGCAATATGTGGGATCTGTCTGTGCAATTGAAGAGAACATAAAAAATAGTCAATGCGGGAGAGGGATCCATGCGCTTTAGATACGCAAGTGAAGTCCCTTTGTGTCGGTTGTCGTGCTCTCCACAGGTCAGTGTGGTTTTAAAGGAGGAGATAGTGTCAGATTATTTCTTGTGTCTTCTGGCAGCAAGTTTTGTTTGGTGTGTGAATGAACATTGTGGTCTAGCGGTAATGTTTGGGCTAAATTAACCCCTTAACGACCGAGGACGTGCAGGGTACGTCCTCAAAAAAAAGGCAGTTAACGCCTGAGGGCGTACCCTGCACGTCCTCGGTGTGGAAAGCAGCTGGAAGCGATCCTGCTTGCTTCCAGCTGCTTTCCGGTTATTGCAGTGATGCCTCGATATGGAGGCATCCTGCAATAACCATTTTAAGCCATCCGGTGCAGAGAGAGCCACTCTGTGGCCCTCTCTGCACCGGAGATCGGTGGCTTTCCTCGTTGGTGGGTGGGAGCCAGACCGGGAGGCGGGTGGCGGCCATCGTTGGCACTGGTGATGTGGAGGGGGGCGGGATCGTAGGCGGGGATGTCCGGGGGCGCGCACGGGCGCGCGCGTGCACGGGGGGGGGGCGGGCGCGTTCACGGGGAGGGAGCGGGTGGGAAACGCTACACTACAGCAAAAAGTTTACTAAAATGCTAAAAAAGGGGAATACAAGTTTAAAAAAAATCAATCAATCAAGGTGTGGGGGTTAGTCTGTGGGGGGAGGGAAGCTACAATATGGGAAAAAAAACCCAGAAACAAAAAAAAACATTTTTTTCTGCAAGTTGGGTACTGGCAGACAGCTGCCAGTACCCAAGATGGCCCCCAATAATGCAGAGGGGGAGGGTTAGAGAGCTGTTTTAGGGGGGATCAGGGAGGTTGGGGGCTAAGGGGGGATCCTACACAGCAGCATATGTAAATATGCTATAAATTTTTTTTAAAAAAAATAAAAAACCTTTTATTTTAGTACTAGCAGACTGGCAGGGACAATTGTGGGGGAGGGATCAGGGGGTGGGATGTGTCAGGTAGGAGGCTGATCTCTACACTAAAGCTAAAATTAACCCTGCAAGCTCCCTACAAACTACCTAATTAACCCCTTCACTGCTAGCCATAATACACGTGTGATGTGCAGCAGTATTTAGCGGCCTTCTAATTACCAAAAAGCAACGCCAAAGTCATATATGTCTGCTATTTCTGAACAAAGGGGATCCCAGAGAAGCATTTACAACCATTTATGCCATAATTGCACAAGCTGTTTGTAAATAATTTCAGTGAGAAACCTAAAATTGTGAAAAATTTAGCGTTTTTTTTAATTTGATCGCATTTGGCGGTGAAATGGTGGCATGAAATATACCAAAATGGGCCTAAATCAATACTTGGGGTTGTCTACTACACTATACTAAATCTAAAATTTACCCTAGAAGCTCCTTGCATGCTCCCTAATTAATCCCTTCACTGCTGGGCATAATACACGTGTGGTGCGCAGTGGCATTTAGCAGCCTTCTAATTATTAAAAAGCAAAGCCAAAGCCATATATGTCTGCTATTTATGAACAAAGGGGATCCCAGAGAAGCATTTACAACCATTTATGCCATAATTGCACAAGCTGTTTGTAAATTATTTCAGTGAGAAACCTAAAGTTTGTGAAAAAATTTGTGAAAAAGTGAACAATTTTTTTTTATTTGATCGCATTTGGCGGTGAAATGGTGGCAGGAAATATACCAAAATGGGCCTAGATCAATACTTTGGGATGTCTTCTAAAAAAAAATATATATACATGTCAATGGATATTCAGGGATTCCTGAAAGATATTAGTGTTCCAATGTAACTAGCGCTAATTTTGAAAAAAAGTGGTTTGGAAATAGCAAAGTGCTACATGTATTTATGGACCTATAACTTGCAAAAAAAGCAAAGAACATGTAAACATTGGGTATTTCTAAACTCAGGACATAATTTAGAAACCGTTTAGCATGTTTTTTTTTTTTGGTGGTTGTAGATGTGTAAAAGATTTTGGGGGTCAAAGTTAAAAAAGTGTGTTTTTTTCCATTTTTTCCTCATATTTTATCATTTGTTTTATAGTAAATTATAAGATATTATGAAAATAATGGTATCTTTAGAAAGTCCATTTAATGGCAAGAAAAACGGTATCTAATATGTGTGGGTACAGTAAATGAGTAAGAGGAAAATTACAGCTAAACACAAACACCGCAAAAATGTAAAAATAGCCTTGGTCCCAAACGGACAGAAAATGGAAAAGTGCTGTGGTCATTATGGGGTTAAAGTCTCCTTCAATCAGGAGGGTTTTGTCAGCGTGGGGCATTTGGGCAGCTTGAACGGATTGGGATGTGGGCGATTAGGTCCGTATACATTGCATAAAATTTAAGATTGTCCCACTACCTGCAAATTGGCGATGGTGTACCTGTCATTAGGGTCAATTTTAGGGGCTGTGATCTGTATTGGTAGGCCTTTTTTTTTATGAAGATAGCTACTCCCCTTTTTTGCCCCTCCACAGGTGTATAAAGAATTTGTCCCACCCATCTGATTTTTAGCTTTTCGTGTTCAGTATCTGTTTCCTGTATTAGGACACTGTCAGTGTGAAGGCGTGCAAGGTGTTGTAGTACTATACTCCGTTTTGCCGGGGACGTGATGCCCCACAACATTCCAGGACATTATCTTAAGTGGGCAGGTCATTATGGTTGCTAGTGGAGGTGAGAGATACGCGTTGCAGTGGGGTGTAGGTGGTAGATTGACGTTGTAGGGCGTATCAGTGAGGGGGACGTATTTGTTGTCTTTAAGTCATTGTAACTGTGGTGTATAGGGTGCCACCCAGGAAGCTATGTAGGTGTGTTTGTGATCCCCAGCTTACCGATCAGTGTAGGAGAGGGTGGTGGTTTGTCTTGTCTGTGGTCTGGCGTCCGACTAGACTGATGATAAAAAGATATACACAGTCAGTGGATGAGTAAATTCAAGATATAGCTGAGAGGCCCAGAACACACAAATAATTAGCAATAAGATCCTTGGTTTATATCTAAACTGTAGGAGCATTAAGTAAGCCTCTAAGAGTGCAAATAACAATAGTAATACTAATAACAACAACATTAAAAAAAGTGGTGATGTTAGATAATGAAGGGATCTCTTCCCTTCCGGTTCCAAGTGGCCTGCTCCGGCGGATGCAGAGAGGTAGTTCACTTTCGGTCCAATAGAGTTCCAAACTGTGCAGCATCTTTCAATTATATCCATTTGGAGTTTCAGAGTCAAGATATTCTTGTAGTTGCTGTAGTGTTAGGAAGAACCTAGGGCCCCTGAGAGTCACCAGTCTTAACTTGGCGGGATAGAGTAGTGAGGCTTGTTTGCCTATCTTGTGTAGCTTGGAACAGAGAGGTGTGAACTCCTTCAACTCCTCAGCAACTTCTGCTGAGAAGTCTTGGAAAATGAGTAGTTTGTGTCCCTCATAGGTGAGCTCTGGCTGAGCCCTGTAGGCTTTCAGTACTGCCAATTGTTCCTGAAGATGACTTGCCTCGGTCGCTGGTTAGCCCTGGCCGGGAGTGTTTACGGGCCTCTTCTGTGCGCTCTCTCTACATCGAGGGGCAAGGTGTCCTTATTCAGCTGTACAAGTTTTGGTAGGGTCAGGGCTGTGAATTCAAGCAAGTCTTTTTTCTTGATTGACTCGGGTACCCCCACTTCTCTCAAATTGTTGCGATGGAAGCGGTTCTCGAGGTCATCAAGCTTGTCTTGTAGAGCTGTTTTCTAGCATTCTAGCCTCTGTATGGTGATGGAAGAGGAATGCTGAGTGTTTTCGACATCAGAGATTCCTTGCTCTGCTTGTTGCATTCTAGTAGAGTATTGCCTTATCTCCTATGTGAGGGTGTCCATACACACTTGCAATGTTTCCATCTTCGGCAGGAAGAACACTTTTACACTTTTAGTTCCTGTAGTAGTACTTGCAGGGGTTCTTGGCTAGGGTCCCTGTCTGGAGGGGGCAGGGGGTTCCACATGTATCTCCAGTGTGTCCTTGCTTTCTTTCTGTAGGCTTTTGCTTGCCAGACATGCTGGGTATAGGCTGATGTGTAATAACGTTAAAGTAATTATCGACTTTTATAAGGGGATAGGTCTTTAAGATCTATATGGTGTTTCTGCTAACGACAAGATGATTTGCGGTTGCTGAAAGACCTGGGTAGGTGACATCAATCCCCTTAGTGCTGTGGTACTGTGTTTGGGGATGGGGCTGGGTGACCCTGTGTAAGGTACTTGGTGTGGGGAAAAAAAGCAGGTAGGTGACAGCAAAATAAAATATTTATTCAATGTTACATAAACAAACAAAAAGGGGCCTTTTCAGGAGACAATCCCTTAGTCATGCCAAGGTACTTGGTGTGCCCTTGAGACCCTGATGTGTCCAGTTTAGATGTATCTATATTTCTGGGCTTGAGGGGGATCTGTGCTCTGGCTGGTGGCTTTACTGTGCAGGCTAGTAAAGTCTAAGTGTGTGTACTCTGCGCCACGTGCGATCTCACCCTTTTGTAAATTGGTGTATGCTGTCAGCACTGTGGTAGAGGCCGCTTCAGAGACCTGAGCTGTTCTAGTCTGTCTCCCTTTAGGTTGATCCGTGGCTGAAGCTTGGTCTCGTGTCCTGCAGACCGGCCCTTGTGTGTCAGGCCGGGACTTTTTAAAAATGGCACTGGGTGGTTTGATGCACCTTGCGATGTCCGTTGCTTCGTGGGGGTAAGGGCGATAGAATCGAGCCCTACATGCTGCCAGTTGGGGTTATAGGGGAGCCGTAACCCAACAAGGGAATAGTGTGGGATAGCTGGGGGTCACCTTTGGCACCTATGTGTGAATGCTGAGTTTGCGGAGCTCTCACTCCATGCCACCGTCCAGAAGCTCCGCCCACCGGCCATCAAGGCAAGGGTTTTTACACACAGTCACGCACACACGCAGTCACACGCACACACACGCACACAGTCATATACCCTCTCACACAAGTACACTCTCACACAAACTCAGTCACTCATAGTTACTCACACTCACACAGTCACTCACATACATTCACACACAATATATATATTTATACACTCATGTGCACATTTACATACACACGCACATGTGTGTGTCTGTCTATATCTGTGTGTATATATGTGTGTGTGTGTGTGTGTGTGTGTGTGTGCACATATATATATATATATATATATATATACTCACGCTAAACACATATACACTCTTACACAGTCACATATTCACTCTCGCACGGTCACTCACACTCACTCACTCTCACAATCACACGCGCACACACACACACACAGATAGGAGCTGTATTTTACTTGATAAGTAAGGACTGTTTTTAAAAATGTACAATTCCCATAAGATTTGCTAGAGGATTTACATTCATTTTCTTGTTACTACGTATGTATTACTCATACAATTGAAGCAGAAAATAATCCTTTTAAATCGTGATGCTGTGTAGCATTGATTTGTGTTGAACCCAGTAATAAAACACCTGCAGAATGTTCCTAGTAATTACTCACAGTAGGAAGCCTTGGTACAGATGGGCATTGCTGTTAGAATAAAGGTCAAGCAGTATTTTTGTATTTCTGAACCATCTTATTTTAAGCTCATTAGGACTAATTACAAATGTCCTGAATCTAATATACGCAGCATCTCTTATCCTTCAGCGGTTAACACTGCAGTGTTGTTTGCTGCAGATAAAATGCCAGTCAGTTTCCATTGCCATTCTACAGCATCATTGGTTATCTGCATATTATCTTTTTTTTTCTTCTTGTTAAAGGGATACTGAACCCAAATTTTTTCTTTCATGATTCTTTCTAATTTACTCCTATTATCTATGTATTCGTTCTCTTGGTATCTTTATTTGAAAAAGCAGGAATGGAAGTTCAGGAGCCGACCTATTTTTTGTTTGGCATCCTGGGTAGCGATTACTGATTGCTACATTTTAGCCACCAATCGGCAAGCGCTAACCAGGTCCTTAACCAAGGATGGGCCGGCTCCTAAGCTTACATTCTTGCTTTTCAAATAAAGGTAACAAGAGAATGAAGAAAAGTTGAGTAAAGTAAATTAGATAGTTGATTAAAATTGCATGCTCTATCTGAATCATGAAAGAAAAAATAGGGGTTCAGTATCCCTTTAAGCAATATTTGTTTTCTTGCATACATCATTTGTTTAATTTTGAGATTAGACAGATCAGTATTTGAAAAAATGTATCGGCGTACACTGAAGACCACCAATTGTTCATAATCTCTCAGTCTGAAGTATCAGTGGGCACAAGTGACCTCTCTTCGATGCTCTCAATGGTAAGTATGAGTGGATACTAGAGGGCAATGGTTGATGGGGATTTTTCAGTCAGAGGTTTGAGTGGACACAAGTGATCAGTGTTTGTTCAGACTCTCTCAGCAGACCATAGCTTTGTGTTTTCATTCTGAATAAAGGTCCAATCAAAATAACCCTGCCTTGATTAAACACCTGTGTTCATGCAGGGTATACCTTAAAGTGAAAGTAAATTTTCATGTGAAAGTGCCCCGTTTTTAAAAAAAAACTATTAAAAACAAGGGCACTTTAATTCATGAAAATTGACATTTCAGCCGTTTTTTTTAAAATATACTTACCTTTTCTTCTTGAAGCTGCTCCAGTGCTTCACTAGCCCGTCACAAGCCTCTTCATACGTCAGCAATGACGATTCCGGCATCCTCCAATCACGGCTTTCCCCCCGGGGTGGTAATTACCTGAGGCAATGCCGTGATTGGAGGAAGCCGGTTTTGTCATTGCTGGGTAAGTAAACCAGGAAGAAGCAGGCGGGGCATCGTTTCAGAATGGCTATTGGTGTTTCAGAAGAACAAGTTAAGTATTTTTAAAATACGGTTCTATGTCAATTTTCATGAATGAAAGTGCCCCTGTTTTTAATAGTTTTTTTAAAAACCGGGCACTTTCACATGAAAATTTACCTTCACTTTAATGGGAACCATTGTTACACAGGCAAGCTTGTTTGATCTTATAATATGGGGTTATCGGGAAGTAATATCTAAATCTTCTAGGAAGACTCATATCTTTCTTTTCCAGTAAACTCATTTTTGTAGGGTATTATGGGAGCTGTAGTGCTGGATATGTTTTATTATTGACAAACCTCATTAATAAGTTTCCATAAATGTATTTTCTTCAGCAAAATAAAGCTATTTACTGCATATATGCTTTGGATACTTCCAAATTTGCTAAACTAATTTCTATATCAAGTAGTCATTTTTGTTTGCAATCATTAATTTACTGGTCTTTATTGAGTGTTGTGTTGATACGTAAATGATAAATTGGCAGCAGCTGGGTTACTCAGTGATTACTCATATTGTCTGGCACTAGGCTCACTTGAAGCTCGCGTCTAAAGTGTTTAGTTGACATCATCTGTCACCTAGCAATTTATCACAATGAACAATGTTCTGTACATTTGTGTAATCACTATCTTTTGTGAGCTGTTTTTAAGCTATATATATATTTAATGACGGTACACATCTCATTTGCTATTTTATTATATTTTAAATGATGTGGATGCTCTTTAAACCCATTGAATGACAGAGAAGGCTGCAACAAAAAATGGTTGGTTCTTTATGCTAATTAGAAGTAACAGTTGGTTCTGGAATCTGTCAAAGGAAAGATGAAAATCAACAAATAAAAAAAATAGGTGCTGAATAATTTAACATGAAACCGTTCAGCAGGGGTAGGCTGCTAAATACATTAAGTGCTTTTCAAAAGGCCAAGAAATGTCTGATTTAAAGCAGAAATGATTGACAGATCAATTAATTAACTAGGAAAGGAAGGATACAAAATTGCTTACAGAATTGGTAATAATGAAAATTTATCAAGCCAGGTCTTCCAGAAGTTTTATTTAAATTGAGCAAATACAAATTAAACCAGGTTACAATGGTTTGTTCAAATACTGAGACACATTTACATCTCAGATTCATGAATAGATTTATAATTTATTTGTGTGTTTTAATAATAATTGCAGTATTATTGTAAATGGAAATTTTACGCCATTGTTTTGTTCTATTTGTAGCTTATATTTACCATTAAGAACGGCAGTGCAAACAATCTGTATACCAAAGTAATGTTTTAAATTCAAGAGCAGTTTGTGGATACACTGTTAACAACCCTGGTGGAATTCCTATTCTCCTTTTATATATATATTGCCATGTTGATTTAATTTCCTAAAAGGCACATTCAAGTGTAATTTCTTAAAGAAGGTAATTTTTTACACTATTGAACTCTATATGTTTAACCTGTGCAAAGGGCTGCAAATTGTTGCTCCTTCAACAAAGAATACAAAGAGAATGAAAGAATTTTTTTACAAAAATAGAAGTAAACTGGAAAGTTGATATGAAATTGTATGATCTTAATTGTGAAAATGTTTTTAAAAGTTGTTGTTTTTTTCGCTTGGAAATCAACTTCACCCAGCAGTGATTTATCCTACTCCCAGCTGATGAGTGTCAAAAACCACGAAACAGCTGTACTGGGATGGTTCTGAATCACTGTACTAACCCTGCTAAGCTTAAAAGCTGTGTACACAGCAATCAATTAGCCCTGTATTTTATTTTTCCTTATGTGAAATTATTTTCTTTTCTGTGTGTTGTGCAGATATCTATCTATCTATCTACCTATCTATCTATCTATCTATCTATCTATCTATCTATCTATCTATCTATCTATATTATTATGCCATATTTAACAAGCACAGTAATAGTAGTGCAAATTAAGAATTTTCAAACAGGAAATCGTTTTTAGCAACTCTATAGCAAATTACAACTTGAGTAAGTGCAAAGGTGCAGTGAAGTGATATACCTAATAAACCTGCACCAGAAGTGTGTGTTTTTGTTAATTTATTTTATATAATGTATGTTCCTGTAGAGAAAAAAACACTATCATAAAACGTGCTATTTTTCCCCCCATTTAACCTGAATGCAGGCAAATTTCAATTATAGAGAGCCTGTTCTGCATCGGGTACCCCCTGGCCAGGTAGGTAAACAGCTGGGATGTCCCAGGCATTAGCAGGTGTGGGAAGGTAGCAGATATCACCTAGGCTGGGGGTGATAGAAGGGCATAAGTTTGACAGAAAGGGTATAGTTAAACTACAATTCCTACCTTGTTCTGGTTTCAGCTTGCTCCCTCTCCATCCCTTAGTAAGTCAGACTCTAGCAATATCCTTCAATTCCCGCTGGTAAATGCAACCCTCTGCGCACCTTAGAGGGAACATTGACAGCAATGCTATGGCTTAAAGGGATTCTGCATATAAGCAGATTGAAGTATAAATGTGAGACATTGTGAACACCATTTGCATATCTTACCCAGAATCCTTTATTGCATTAGAGACAAAAAATCTATGTGTTTTCTGTGGGAAAAAAGCAAGTCTTGACTTGTCTAGATTTGTTAATGGGCTACACAATGAGTTATTCTCTATATTTTGTGCATAGTGGATAATTTAATCTCAATTTTCTCCTCCCTATAATTTTAAATATTGCTGTTTTATGTCATTTTAAAGGGACAGTTTACTCAAAAAGTTTCTCCCCTTTAATTTGTCCCCAGTGATCCACTTTACCTGCTTGAGTGTATTAAATTGTTTACAAGTATTTCCATTACCCTTATATTGGCATTTGAAATGGTTTATTTAGCCTGTGGTATCCCCACCCATCCTTAAAGTTTTTGGCCTCAAGGCCAAGCTGTGTAAACACAGCCAGTAGAAGAAATTACACTCCCAGTGGGTTATAGAAGAGATAAGGTAATGCAATGTTAATTTTCCATTGTTCTCTACAAGTATTGGTAATTGGCTTATGGACAGACATAAGATAAAGAAACAGGTATTTGTACACAATGTGATAAAGTAATGAGATCTGATTATACCTACAAGCTCAACCCATTTTCTTAGGTTGTGGCTTCAAAACACAAAATCAGCTAATTAATATACACAAATAAACCTTAAAAAGCAAATCTCACACATTGTATACTCTGCAACTGGTAAAATAAGTAATTGGAAACACATTAAGGGAAAAACAATGTTATAGTATACTGTCCCTTTAAGGAATGAGGGAAGGGCTACCACAGTCTGTTTCTTTAATTTCACATGTGTAAACAACAATTCATGTTGAAATGCTATACATGTGCATTAGTTTGTGATTGGTTAGCAAGGGTCCTTTTTTTTGACAAAAAAACTGTATTCTCTTTTTTGCCCATTCCTGCATGCAGATCTCCTCTAGAGCAGTGATGTTTTGAGGCTGTCGCTGGGCAACACAGACTTTCAGCTCCCTCCAAAGGTTTTCTATGGTGTTGAGATCTGGAGACTGTCTAGGCCATTCCAGGACCTTGAAATGCTTCTTACGAAGCCACTCCTTCATTGCCCTGGCAGTGTGTTTGGGATCATTGTCATTCTGAAAGACCCAGCCACGTTTCATCTTCAATGCCCTTGCTGATGGAAGGAGGTTTGCACTCAAAATCTCACGATACATGGCCCCATTCATTCTTTCATGTACACGGATCAGTCGTCCTGTTCCCTTTGCAGAGAAACAGCCCCAAAGCATGATGTTGCCACCCCCATGCTTCACAGTAGGTATGGTGTTCTCTCTCCTCCAAACACGACAAGATGTGTTTCTACCAAACAGTTCTACTTTGGTTTCATCTGACCATATGACATTCTCCCAATCCGCTTCTGGATCATCCAAATGCTCTCTAGCATACTTCAGACGGGCCCGGACATGTACTGGCTTAAGCAGGGGGACACGTCTGGTACTGCGGGATCTGAGTCCCTGGCGGTGTAGTGTGTTATTGATGGTAGCCTTTGTTACGTTGGTCCCAGCTTTCTGCAGGTCATTCACTACACCCCCCCATGTGGTTCTGGGATGTTTGCTCCCCGTTCTTGTGATCATTTTGACCCCACGGGGTGAGATCTTGCATGGAGCCCCAGAGGGAGATTATCAGTGGTCTTGCATGTCTTCCATTTTCTAATTATTGCTCCCACAGTTGATTTTTCACACCAAGCTGCTTGCCTATTGCAGATTCAGTTTCCCAGCCCGGTGCAGGTCTGCAATTTTGTTTCTGGTGTCCTTTGACAGCTTCTTGGTCTTCACCATAGTGGAGTTTGGAGTGTGACTGTTTGAGGTTGTGGACAGGTGTCTTTTATACTGATAACAAGTTCAAACAGGTTCCATTAATACAGGTAATGAATGGAGGACAGAGGAGCTTCTTAAAGAAAAGATACAGGTCTGTGAGAGCTAGAAATCTTGCTTGTTTGTAGGTGACCAAATACTTATTTTCCACCATAATTTGCAAATAAATTCTTTCCAAATCAGACAATGTGATTGTCTTGATTTGTTTCCACATTTTGTCTCTCATAGTTGAGGTATACCTATGATGAAAATTACAGGCCTCTCTCCTCTTCTTAAGTGGGAGAACTTGCACAATTGGTGGCTGACTAAATACTTATTTGCCCCACTGTATCATGCAACTTACAATTTGTGTTTTATGTCCCTTTGTTTAAACTAAAATACACTCAGCTTCCATTGGAAGCAATGGTTATACAAATTAAGGGCATTGTATGGTTGCTGTCAGATATGGCAGGTTAGGTGGTGTGCTCCTGAGAGTTTGCCTTTATTGATGGTAGAACATAGGTTATCTATTGTCATGTTCGCTGGGGTTGACTATTTGTTCCTGCTTAATAGCTTTTATTTTACTTGAGGCCTGGCCTTTTGATGGCAGGAATGGTACAAAATGCATGAAATGAGGGTCTAATGTTTTTTGTTGTTGCCGTGGACACACTGACTTTCATACCTCTTCTTCTCAAGTCTTTATCTGTGTCTCTGCCTAATGGAGACCAGACCTGAGCACATAAAGAAGTTTAACTTTCAGTTGTAGTATGTAACAAAACCCTATCAGAAGATATTAGCTTGTGTTAGTGGGCCTGCTGTATGTCATGCTCTGTGACTTACTAGTGACTGTAACAGATCTTGGGGCCTGTATGTGCTACCTTTACAAGCTCTACTTTTGGAGTTTGGGCCCTGCAAAATCCAACTAGACAGGGTCCACAGGATGTAAGCTACTTGAGCATTGGGAGATAACATGCTTCAAATTTGTGGCCTAATTCAAATACTTCTTCATGTGGGACGCCTTGTCTAAAGCTGCACAAGCTGGCTTGACTTGTAAAAGGTCACTTACCACCCTGATGAAAATAAAAAAGGCTTTTAGACTTATAAATATTGGCCTACAAAGAGCTGGCATGCGCATTACTGGCTAGGATTTCAAATTCAATTGGTCATCAGGCACTAGAACCAAATCTTCACTGTTACATCCTAGATTAGGTTATTGGGTTATTGAACTTTAAGCAAGTGGCAGACCCCTGGACATCATGATGTTTTTACATATTTAACAGAGCTTTGCAGGCTGGCATAGGTCCTTACTGCTCGAGAATAGTGCCAATTATTTTGTGCGGTGGAGTTTTTGTCAACTGTTATGCAGACCTTGTTTTGAATGCTCCTGTAGCTTCACATAACACCCAAGGCCCGATTGGCCTGCCAGGACACCAGGAAATTTCCTTATAGGCTGCAGCAGCTGGGGCTGGACAGCTACAATTTAAGGGAGGGGTGCTGCTGTTGAGACAATGCAGTTTTATCTCTCTTTTCTCCTCTGAGCTATTTGTATTATACTGTACTCGCAAAGTATTTCCTTGTACATTTTATTTCCTAGACCATGTAGTATTTTAGTGGCCCTCCTTTGAATGAATGGTATCTAGTTTCTAGTCAAGTCACACACTGACACACTGTCTTGAGTGTCTACTCAGGTTAACAACAAGTTTGTAAATATTTTTTTTATCTTTTCATGTGACAACACTGAAGAAATGACACTTTGCTACAATGTAAAGTAGTGAGTGTACAGCCTGTATAACAGTGTAAGTTTGCTGTCCCCTCAAAATAATTCAACACACAGCCATTAATGTCTAAACCGTTGGCAAGAAAAGTGAGTACACCCTTAAAGGACCAGTCAACACAGTAGATTTGCATAATAAACAAATGCAAGATAACAAGGCAATGCAATAGCACTTAGTCTGAACTTCAAATGAGAGGTAGATTTTTTTTTTCTGACAATTTTAAAAGTTATGTCTTTTTCCACTCCCCCTGTACCATGTGACAGCCATCAGCCATTCATAAATGCATACACGTACCATGTGACAGCCATCAGCCATTCACAAATTCATACATACTTATTCTTGCACATGCTCAGTAGGAGCTGGTGACTCAAAAAGTTTAAATATAAAAAGAATGTGCACATTTTGTTAATGGAAGTAAATTGGAAAGTTGTTTAAATGGCATGCTCTATCTGAATAATGAAAATTTAATTTTGATTGAGTGTCCCTTTAAGTGGAAATGTCCAAATTGGGCTCAAATAGCCATTTTCCCTCCCCAGTGTCATGTGAGTCATTAGTGTTACAAGGTCTCAGGTGTGAATGGGGAGCAGGTGTGCTAAATTTGGTGTTATCGCTCTCACACTCTCTCATACTGGTCACTGGAAGTTCAACATGGCTCATCATGGCAAAGAACTCTCAGAGGATCTGAAAAAAGAGTTGTTGCTCTACATAAAGATGGCCTAGGCTATAAGAAGATTGCCAAGACTCTGAAACTGAGCCTCAGCATGGTGGGCAAGACCATTTAGCAGTTTCACAGGACAGGTTCCACTTAGAACTGGCCTCGCCATGGTCGACCAAAGAAGTTGAGTGCAAGTGCTTAGTGTCATATCCAGAAGTTGTCTTTGGGAAAATATACGTATGAGTTCTGCCAGCATTGCTGCAGACGTTGAAGGGGTGGGGGGGGTCAGCCTTTCAGTGCTTAGACCATATGCCGCACACTGCATCAAATTGGTCTGCATGGCTGTCGTCCCAGAAGGAGACCTCTTCTACCTCTTCTAAAGATGATGCACAAGAAAGCCCACAAACAGTATGCTTAAGACAAGCAGACTTAGGACAAAGATTACTGGAACCATGTCCTGTGGTCCGGTGAGATCGAGATAAACTTATTTGGTTGAGATGGTGTCAAGCGTGTGTGGCGGCAACCAGGTGAGGAGTACAAAGACAAGTGTGTCTTGCATGGTGGTGGGAGTTCATTGAGGGAACCAGGAATGCCAACATGTACTATGACATACTGAAGCAGAGCATGATCCCCTCCCTTCGGAGACTGGGCCGTAGGGCAGTATTCCAACATGATAACGACCCCAAACACAACTCCAAGACGAACACTGCCTTGCTAAAGAAACTGAGGGTAAAGGCGATGGACTGACCAAGCATGTCTCCAGACCTAAACCCTATTGAGCATCTGTGGGGCATCCTCAAACAGAAGGTGGGGTAGTGCAAGGTCTCTAACATCCACCAGCTCTGTGATGTTGTCATGGAGGAGTGGAAGACGACTCCATTGTCAACCTGTGTAGCTCTAGTGAACTCCATGTCCAAGAGGGTTAAGGCAGTGTTGGAAAATAATAGTGGCCACACAAAATATTGACACTTTGGGCCCAATTTGGACATTTCCATTTAGGGGTGTACTCACTTTTGTTGCCAATGGTTTAGACATTAATGGCTGTGTGTTGAGTTATTTTGAGGGGACAGCAAATGTACACTGTTATACAGGCTGTACACTCACTGCTTTACATTGTAGCAAAGTGTAAGTTCTTCAGTGTTGTCAAATGAAAAGATATAATAAAATATTTACAAAAATGTGAGAGGTGTACTCACTTTTGTGAGATACTGTATAAACCTTTTTACAGTGTTTAAGGGAGTCATGGATGAAATTCAGTTATAAAGTTCCTACATAACAACAATCTGACATTTTTTATTTTATTTTATTTTTTTATTACAAACTAATACAATATAATCCTGAAAAAAATATTGAGGGAAGGAGTATCTCCATAATTCCCTTGAAAAAAAATGTGGTCTGTACATTCTACAAACTTTATGGAAAATAGGGCTTGTCTTCAAATATTTCCAGGCTGCTTTTTATTCCTAGAACAACCCTTATAACACAGTCGTATGGACACAGTTTCTTGCTGGTTCTTTAGAATTTTCAATCAACAAGCTCTGGAGTGGGCATTTACCTTACTTTAGAGAATAAATCCCTCTGCAAGCTACTTATAACTTTTGGGTTTTGCCCTGAAGTTTGGAAGACCTACCTTGGCATAGTTTCCCTTTCTGCCTTGTGGTTTTCCATCCTTTTGATTATTACCTCTCTTTGGTGGGTTTCCTGCTACCTTTCTCTGTGAGTATGTAGTATTTATTATATTAACGTTAATTTTACTGAATGTGAATATCCAGTATTTATTTCAGAAACTTCATTGCATTTGAATCTGTAGTATTTATTTATACTTTAAACTTTCAGGTCAAAGGCTACGGCTAAACACATTTCTGCTGCACCACCATCAATGTTTGAGGAGAATTTAATGTGGCTTGCTAGTTGCAATTCTGAACTCTGGCTACATTGTTTTTGGATGTATTAGGGGTTTTAATTTTCATACTGTGAGTTGTATGGGGACAGCCAGACTTTTTTATTTTTAAGTTTCTTTTAATTGAGGTAGCAATAACACCTGATACAACAGGTTAAACAGAGCCAGCCTTTTTAAATAATTAATGTATTTGGACATGAGATCATAGAGAGTTGCAATCCCATAATTTGGGGTTAATTATAACGATCACTAATGGTTTTATTAAATAGGGTCCTTTTTTACTTGTGATCTTTTTTATCAGCCTTACTTACATATGGGATTTGTAATACTGATAAATTGTAACCATTGGGGCTCTGTGTGTGTGTGTGTGTGTATATGTGTGTATATATATATATATATATATATATATATATATATATATATATATATATATATATATATATATATATTTATTAATAAAAGTAACTTTTAATGTGATATTGGCAAACTTATATTGTGTTATTTTTAATCTGTTTGGGTTATATATATTTGCAGTGTGCCAAAAGAATGCTTTGTCTGTGTCTTTAAACAAATATAAGTATATTATGGCAGTAGGAGTTTCAATCATTTTCACAACAGTTGTGTTTGCAGATAAACTTTATCTTAAAGTGAAAGTCAATCCTAGCGTTTGTGAAACGCTAGGATTGACCATTGAAACAATTGAAGGGGACTTTCATTCATGAAGTATAAAATTATTCATGCTGAAAGCTCCTTTGTTTGTTTCAAGCGTTGTCGCACTGAGCTGCTAAGGCAGCCCACGGCAGAACACTGTTTTGCTTGAGAGGTGATGTTTTCATCTCTTAGCCAATAGCCGTGCGGGAAATCCGGCTTGTCTCCCTGTGGCGTCGGATTTTCCGCACCCTATTTGCTAAGAGGTGGAAACGTCAACTCTTAGAAAAATTGCGTTCTGTCATGGGCTGCCTGAGCTACTCGGCAACGCTTGAAATAAATAAAGGAGCTTTCAGCATGAAGTATTTTATACTACATGAATGAAAGTCCCCTATATTTGTTTCAATGGTCAATCCTTTCACAAACGCTAGGATTGACTTTTACTTTAATTTTTCAATTTGCTATTGGACCAATAACATGATGCAGTCATTCTTCTCCTATACTACCAATAGCATGATGTAATCTTTCTAGTATACTACCAATAACATGGTGCAATCATTCTCCTCCTATACTACCAATAGCATAATGCAATCATTCTCCTCCTATACTACCAATAGCATGATGTAATCTTTCTCCTATACTACCAATAACATGGTGCAATCATTTTCATCCTATACTATCGATTGGATGATGATATCATTCTCCTCCTATACTACCAATAGCATGATTATAATCATTCTCCTATACTACCAATAACTTGATGTAATCATTCTCCTATACTACCAATAACCTGATGTAATCATTCTCCTCCTATACTACCAATAGCTTGATGTAATCATTCTCCTATACTGCCAATAGTATGATGTAATCATTCTCCTATACTACCAATAACCTGATGTAATAATTCTCCTATACTACCAGTAGCATGATGTAATTATTCTCTTATACTACCAATACCATGATGCAATCATTCTCCCATTAGATTATTTTAAGATGGATTTCTTTTTAACTGCTGATAGAGAATGAATCTTTTTTGCCTCAAGAACAAGATGTGTAAGGGGGATTCCTTTAACGAGATTCATCACTTCTTTGAGACCAGTCTAGTGAATTTTGCACTTCCAATTCTCACAGGAACTGGAAATTCCACAATATTTCAGATATTTACTAGTAAAGGGGACACAATAAATAATCAAAGTATATTGCAATCTGTTGTGTTTTTTAACTAAACATAATTAAACATTTCATATAAACATCTCAAAGCCTTTAATATCCTTTTAGGAAGGAAAGTTACATCCTCCTTTCTTTCCTCTGTTATTTGGGGGATACGAGTTTATGGGACATTCTAGTGAAATAATAAAAATCTCTGGTTAAGAGTTAAATACATTGTCAAAGTTACACACCTGGAACACCCCCATTCTGTTTCAGTTGTGGATAAGTGCAGTCATTGGAGAATACGCATGTTTGCCTGCATCTCATTTGCTCATCATTTGTATCCCTATATGAGATGACACAGGGGCACAATGTTTACAAGGGTGAAACACAACTAAATAGACCATTTTGCACACTAAAATATCCCTTTAAATTCCCCTTCTCTCTCCTTATACTACTCTAATTTCCTTTGAACTCACTTCCTTTATTCCTAATAGTGCAGTCCAGAACTTTTTTGTATGATCAATTTCTGTTGCTACATCATGGATCTCGGGAAACTTGAATAACCCATATTTACAAGACGCAAATCTACTGTTATGTTTTTTTTTAATTACTGGATGTTGTATATCTACTTGGTAAATTATAATATTTGTACTGTTGTTTTATCTTTGTGTATCATTACAATCTCCAAAGAAAGTAAAAAGGATGAGGCTGTTGTGCAGCTTATAAAAAATATGCGGATACAGCAAAACATTAAAAGTAAATGAATGAAGATGCTGACATGCAGCGTTCTACATCTGTGTTTTTTAAGCTTTTTTTTCCACCAAGGAAATCAAACAAAGATCGAAAAATTTTGTTTATCATCTGATATCAGTGAGTTTTATTTTTAATGCCAGATGGGTGTCTTAGAATAGTGCTGATAAATTGATTATTAAAATGTAGTTAAATGTAAAGGAAATTTGTACACAACAGTTACAATGATCACAGTGCAGCTGGGTTAATAAATCACACATGATTAGAATTATGGAGGGCTGCAGTAGTTTTCGCAGTTTTTCTTCATGCCAATGTGATAAGAAACTATGGATTGGAGGCAGAAGAAAAAACTACGGAGATTAAAAAAATGCTAAAGCATTGTTAATATAGTACTTTATATTCCTTCAAATGCTGACAATTATTTTGATATATACCAGTGTTCTCCACAGAAAATGTTGCCAAGCCAGGTGGCATTATAAAGTAGAGAAAAAACAATGTTATACAGCGCTATAGTCTAAAACAGATCAAAAGCCACTCCCTAACCACCTCTCCAAAGTGGCTGCAATGGAAACAGTAAAAAAGAGCTTTGATGGGAGGGCGCTAAAGCAAGGAAAAATACCACAATTAATCTCTAATAAAAATGGGTTTTAATAAAACTTAAAATAAGAACAAATAAAGGACAGGATATGTTATTGCCAGCAAATAGATTTAGGGACGTCTCCCTGTAACACAAAACATGTGAATATAAAAATAAATTTGCTAAATACATTACTAAAATACCACCTTGTTTGAAATCTAAAATGGCAAAAATCAACCTTTATATAACAAAGATACTCCAAGATAAAAATGGATATAAAAGCAGTCTATATCACACTTTGACTGTGTGTAAATGTTCGTTAGCCGACAATGGCTGTAATCCAAAGTTAGTGCTGATTTGGCAACCTTGTTGCAATTGGGGAGTAAATTGCCACTTTTGTTAAAAGAACACCACCTTTTAAATAGAGTAGATTTTAAATACTCATAGGTTATAGAAAGAGTAAGTCTTTATAAAACAGTCAGTGTGTGTTGAAAAAGAAAACGCTCCGGGGCGTCTTACCGTAACCTTCTGTTCAGCCAGAAACTATCCGCTCAGGATGTTTTGATGGCAGTTGCCACAAAGTGAGATGTGCAAAGATCAAACCTCTCAGGTGTATTACCATACGGTTTCCTCAGCTGGTGTCAAGCCGTTCAGCTTACAACAGTAGCAGTTCCTCCCAGTGAGTATGTGCGGTTCAGGGCTTGATAGGCTATATCACTGACCGTGTCAATGGTTGCCGAAAATAGCACCTTACCTCGAAACTGCCGGTATCAGCGTCTCAACAGACCAGACCGAAGTCTTGTGCAGCAGCAGGAATAAAGATGAAGATAGATCCCGCACTTAGCGTATTACACGCATGGGTTTAAAAACTAGGTACCTAGTAGTTAGTTGCTCTAAGCAGGGCAAGCAACTCTCCTTCTTCTACGCGTTTCATCCGACTTAGGGCTTTTTCAAGATGATAGTTGCTCCCGGAACAAAGTTTAAAAACCAACTGCTGTTCTTCCATAGGTCCATAGGTCTGTTCTTTAATTGTTTCCAAAGGTGGAATTTGTTTTAAGGTGGATTGTTTTTCTTTAATGAACAATCCACCTTAAAACAAATTCCACCTTTAGAAACAATTAAAGAACAGACCTACGGAAGAACAGCAGTTGGTTTTTAAACTTTGCTCCAGAAGCAACTATCATCTTGAAAAAGCCCTAAGTCGGGTGAAATGCGTAGAAGAAGGAGAGTTGCTTGTCCTGCTTAGAGCAGCTAACTACTAGGTACCTAGTTTTTAAACCCGCGCGTGTAATACGCTAAGTGCGGGATCTATCTTCATCTTTATTCCTGCTGCTGCACAAGACTTCGGTCTGGTCTGTTGAGACGCTGATACCGGCAGTTTCGAGGTGAGGTGCTATTTTCGGCAACCATTGACACGGTCAGTGATATAGCCTATCAAGCCCTGAACCGCACATACTCACTGGTAGTAACCGCTACTGTTGTAAGCTGAACGGCTTGACACCAGCTGAGGAAACCGTATGGTAATACACCTGAGAGGTTTGATCTTTGCACATCTCACTTTGTGGCAACTGCCATCAAAACATCCTGAGAGGATAGTTTCTGGCTGAACAGAAGGTTACGGTAAGACGCCCTGGAGCGTTTTCTTTTTCAACACACACTGACTGTTTTATAAAGACTTACTCTTTCTATAACCTACGAGTATTTAAAATCTACTCTATTTAAAAGGTGGACTATTGTTCTTTTAACAAAAGTGGCAATTTACTCCCCAATTGCAACAAGGTTGCCAAATCAGCACTACCTTTTGGATTACAGCCATTGCCGGCTAACGAACATTAACGGATTTACACAAAGTGTGATATAGACTGCTTTTATATCCATTTTTATCTTGGAGTATCTTTGTTATATAAAGGTTGATTTTTGCCATTTTAGATTTCAAACAAGGTGGTATTTTAGTAATGTATTTAGCAAATTTATTTTTATATTAACATGTTTTGTGTTACAGGGAGACGTCCCTAAATCTATTTGCTGGCGATAACATATCCTGTCCTTTATTTGTTCTTATTTTAGGCATTATAAAGTAGTCTGGTGGGGGTAATACTTTGTAATATTATAACATTTTCTGATATTCAATGCACAAAATAATTGTATAATTTAATATAAATGTATTTGATTATACTGTGTGCAATATACATTGTGATATTAGTTAATTTTAGCTTTATATTGGCAAAAGATTTAGCCGAGTGGTTAGTAAAATCAGTTGGGTGGTGCACCCATTAAAAAGGTCCTATGTAGAACAGTGTATAGGATGCCTGGAGCGGTCTTAAGGTTCTGATCAGTTCTGTTTCCTCCTAAGTAGAATTAGGTAGTGAAGGCTGTAGCTTTCCTTCAACCTGATTTATATACAGTGTGTGTGTGTATGCATATGTATGTATGTGTGTGTGTATATATATATATATATATATATATATATATATATATATATATATATATATATATATATATATATATATATATATATATATATATATATATATATATATATATATATATAGGAACCTTTATAAGAATATTGCTTCCCACTGCAAGGGTCTGGCCTGCTCCTGACTTCATGTCATACTTTACTATGTTGCTGCAAAAATAAAATTCTCATTCAAAAGTGAAATCTAAGCTGAGGTATTAAGAGAAACTGCACTAAATGTTTTTTGGAGGGGGAGAGCACCATGGTAAATACTGGCTTTTAGCCTGACCTTTAACCAGTGCTAATTAGTCATAATATTGATGAGGCATCTTATAGAATCTTGCCAGACCAGACAACTTTAGAGAATTGGGCCCCAAAGAGAATTTGGACAAGGCTATGAATACACTGTCAAACTGAAAATCATCTGTAGATCTAGAAGTTTGTGCTTTTTTTTTTTTTTACGGTTAGATATTTTGAAATATCTAGTTGAACTGATGTGAAACATGGTGCCTTAAATTAATTACTTGTAATATTAAAGAAATAATGAATCCCATGTTCACTATAGAAAAATGCACATTTTTGTATTTATGATGTTGTTTTTCACATTAGATATGTTGAAAAAAATTGTTTTGTATAAACTCTAAGAGAAATTTGATGAAATAAGTGCAGGAAATTAAAGTAGAACAGGGTGTGAAAAATATATACAGTGAAATGGTCAAAATGAATGAATTCCCTACTCTTTTTGTGGGGTTGTGGCTCATCCAAGTTTGATCGATGCCTTGCATGTGTGTTACTGGCACGTAGGGGGTTAAGTCAATTTTTTTGTGAGTGACACAAACTTAAAAAAGATCAAATAAAACTTGCTTTATGTTGCTTGCATAAAAGGGGTTGAACCAGTGCTTTGTGTTTGCTCATAGTTACATAAAGGGGCTACGGGGCCATTGTTCTTGTTTGGGATCAGGTGTGTGCTCTAATAGTTAAATAAATAAATTATCTATAGGAGGCATTGTTCTTGTTTGGTTAGTTGTAGTAGGTGGCGCAAAACAAGTTGCTATTCCCAATGTGTCTTACTGTAAATATGTGTGATAATATGTGGGCTCAATATATGTTAATGTTTTGATGAGTCCTAATTTTATATTCTCTTTTGGAAAAAATGGATGTCGAAACTATTTAAGAAATAAATATGATCCTTTATTTGATTATGGTAAATTTACCCAATAGTAGTGATGCTAAAAGTACAGTTAAACAAAAATTATTACAATTCCTTCAAAGTTTAAAAAATGACACCGGTGTCTCTATGTATAAAAATGTACATAATATATAAAAAATAAATTAAATTAAAATAATAACGTTGAAATCTTATAATTTATACAGTTTTGGGTTTATCACAAGTTGTAATTTCTAACAGAATGTTTGTAGATACAATTTTATAGTGGATAAAACAATAGTTGCTGTATAGTTCATATAGTTCATACAGCTATGCAATTGATATCTTATCTTAGGCAACTATATATCAAATGTAGAGGTATGTTGGTGCGATTTTTATCACACTATAATATAAGTATACAAATTAGTACCTTGAAGTGTATCTGTTTGATATCACTTTTGTGAGATAATTGCGGTTAAATAAACGCTGCTATGCCAGTGTTTTGATTAAGTTTCAAGATCAAGCTGGTGGCAGTTCTATATGAGCTGCTGGCGGTTAAATAAATGCCGCTTTGGTTTCCTCTTATTAGGTGGGCTTATCTGTTTGCTGCGAGAAAATTCACTTTTATATAAGTGTTTGGGTAGTTGTCGTCGCCGCTCAGTTACCTTATCCTTTGTCGGTCAGTGACCGATCGCGCTCTTAAGGGTTTCTTGGTGGGATCTTCGTTGCGGTTAAGTGCTAACCGTTTGCTGGTGTTTTTTAAGTATCTCCGGTTTTTCTATTCTGTGGCTTGTCTGTCGGTCAGTGACCGATCACGATGGTATGGTTGTTGGATAACCTCCTGATGTGGAATTTTTGCGTGCCTTTCCGGTCTGTTGTTCCCAGGTTTCTTAGATGTCGGTCAGTGACCGATCTGGGTGCTGAAATGTGGTTGTTGGGATAAGTAGAAAGTTTGTAGGATAAGTAGAAAAAGGATTTCTAGTTATCAATGTGATCTTTGCGGTTAAATATATGCCGCTCAGTGGGAACTTGAATATTTCAACTGGGTATAGCTGGTATTCACTTTGTCTTCTCAAATCCTGTGCAGGTGTGCTCTGGTATCAACATGTTTCGGCTGGACAGCCTTTTTCAAGATCAAAATTATCTGTAGACCAGAAAAAGAGGTGTTCTTCAAATGTGTTCAGAACCTTTCCCTCTTGGGAGTGATAGTTCCTGTTCCAAGTCAGGAACAGGGTCTCGGGTTTTACTCAAACCTGTTTGTGGTTCCCAAAAAAGAGGGAACTTTCAGGCCCATTCTAGATATAAAGTTACTAAACAGATTCCTCAGAGTGCCGTCCTTCAAGATGTAGACTATCCACTCCATTCTGCCTCTGATTCAAGAGGGTCAATTTATGATTATCATAGACCTGTAGGATGCATACCTGCACGTGCCCATTCACAGGGACCATCACAAATATCTGAGATTTGCCTATCTAGCCAAACACTTTCAATTCGTAGCGCTTCTATTTGGCCTCGCCATAGCTCCCAGAATTTTCTCAAAGTTTCTGGAAGCTCTATTGGCAGTAATTTGGTCCCAGGGAATTGCAGTGACACCTTATCTGGACAACATTCTGGTTCAGGCACCATCTTTGCAACTAGCAGAATCTCATACAAGGATCTTGTTGGCGTTTCTTCGTTCCCACGGTTGGAAGGTCAATTTGGAGAAAAGTTCTCTTGTTCCGGCTACAAGAGTGATTTTCTTAGGAACCATTATCGATTCTCTATCAATGAAAATATTTCTGACGGAGGTAAGAAGAGCTAAAATACTGTCTGCTTGCCTGTCCCTACAGTTGGGCGTCACGACCATCAGTGACCCAATGCATGGAGGTAATCAGGTTCACTCAGTGTTACAGGGATTATACAGATCTATCTCAGAAAATAGTTCTGGATCAATCAACAAGGGACTCCCTATCATGGTGGCTGTCACAAGAAGATCTGTCCCAGGGGACGTGTTTTCAGAGACCCTCTTGGGTAATTGTGACCACGGATGCCAGCCTGTTGGGTTGGGGAGCAGTCTGGGACTCATTGAAACATTTGCAATCTTTAATGCCTAGATGGCTTGGCCTCAGCTGGCCCTAGCTCGGTCTATCAGGTCTATCAGTCTATCAGGTTCCAGATGGACAACATAACCTCAGAGGCCTACATCAACCACCAAGGGGGAACTTGGAGTACCTTAGCCATGAAGGAGGTTGCTCGGATCATTCAGTGGATGGAGGCTCACAATTGTTGTCTATCTGCCATCCACATTCCAGGGGTGGACAATTGGGAAGCGGATTTTCTGAGCAGACAGACTTTCCATCCCGGGGAGTGGGAACTCCATCCGGAAGTGTTCTCCAGGTTAACAACCAAATGGGGGTTACCAGATTTGGATCAAATGGCGCCTCGTCAGAACACCAAGCTCCCAAAGTACGGTTTGAGGTCAAGAGATCTTCAAGCCTTTCTGATAGATGCTCTGGCAGCTCCTTGGAACGTCAGGTTGGCTTATCTCTTTCCCCCGTTTGCTCTCCTTCTGTGAGTCATCGCTCGGAGAGAGCATAGATGATTATAATAGCTCCTGCTTGGCCTCGCAGGATCTGGTATGCAGATCTAGTAGAGCTGTCATCTCTACCTCTGTGGAGACTACCACTGAGGAAGGACCTTCTGCTTCAGGGGCCCTTCTTTAATCCAAATCTCGTTTCTCTGAAGCTGACTGCTTGGAGATTGAACACTTGATTTTAGCTAAGCGTGGATTTTCCGAATCAGTCATTGAGGCCTTGATTCAGGCTTGTAAGCTTGTCACTAGGAAGATTTACCATAAGATATGGCGTAAATATCTTTTTTGGTGTGAGTCTAAAGGATATTCTCATAGTAAGGATCCCAAAGATCTTATCTTTTATCCAGGAGGGCCTGGAGAAGGGGTTATCTGTCAGTTCCTTAAAGGGTTAGATTTCTGCTCTATCTATTTTGCTGCACAAGCATCTGGTGGACGTGCTGGATGTTTAATCCTCTTGTCAGGCCCTGGTCAGAATCAGGCCTGTGTTTAAATCTGTTGCTCCACCTTGGAGCCTTAATCTTGTTCTTAAAGTATTACAACAGGCTCCGTTTGAGCCTATGAATTCCATAGATATTAAGTTATTATCTTGGAAGGTTTTGTTTCTTACTGCTATTTCTTCTGCCTGGAGGGTTTCTGAACTCTTAGTTTTGCAGTGTGATTCTCCTTAGCTCATATTTCATGCAGATAAGGCAGTTCTCCGTACCAAGTTTGGTTTTCCTTCCTAAGGTTGTTTCGGACAAAAATATTAATCAGGAAATTGTTATTCCTTCTCTCTGTCCTAATCCTTCTTCTCATAAAGAACGGTTGTTGCACAACTTAGACGTTGTGCGGGCTCTTAAATTTTATCTGCAGGCTACGAAGCACTTTCTTCAGTCTTCTGCGTTGTTGTTTGTTTTTCTGGAAGCCGTAAAGGTCAGAAAGCTACTGCCACTTATCTTTCTCTCTGGTTGAGAGGGATTATTCGTTTGGCATATCGGACTGCTGGTCAGCAGCCTCCTGAGAGAATTACAGCTCATTCCACTAGGGCTGTTTCTTCTTCTTGGGCCTTCAATAATGAGGCCTCTGTAGAACAGATTTGTAAGGCTGCGACTTGGTCTTCTTTGCACACTTTTTCTCAAATCTATAAATGTTATACTTTTGCCTTGGCTGAGGCATCTTTTGGGAGAAAGGTTCTGCAAGCAGTGGTGCCTTCTGTTTAGGTTACCTGCCTTGTCCCTCCCTTATCATCTGTGTCCTCTAGCTTTGGTATTGATTCCCAACAGTAATTGCTGATCCGTGGACTCACTGTGTCTTAAGAAAGAAAACAAAATGTATGCTTACCTGATAAATTTCTTTCATTCTTGATACTGTGAGTCCACGGCCCTCCCTGTTTTCAGACAGTTTTTTTTATATAAACCTCAGGCACCTCTGCACCTTGTGTTATTTCCTTTCTCTCATTTTCCTTCGGTCAAATGACTGGGGGTTGTGGGAAGGGAAGTGATACTTAACAGCTATGCTGTGGTGCTCTTTGCCTCCTCCTGCTAACCAGGAGTGATATTCCCAACATTAATTGCTGATCCGTGGACTCACCGTGTCAAGAAAGAAATACATTTATCAGGTAAGCATACATTTCGTTTTTTTCACACATGATTTATTTTTGTTAAATAAATCATGACACAGTGTAATATGTCATGTGTGCTGTTCATCTGAGGTTGTATTTACCTAATTTTAAGACCTGCTAAGGACAAGATAATTGTTATTATTTCCTGATACGCAAGACCATAGAATTCAAAGAGGGTATACTTCTTTTTGGCAGGACTATAGATTGTAATACTCTGCTGTTGGATTTGTGTACAAAATAAGGGTTTGCTTCTAATTTATTTTTTCAAGAAGCTCATCTTTAAGATAGTCCAACACCACTAACAAAGGTTTTGTTTTATTATTATTATTATAAGCTTCTGAGAAAAATAATTTGGAAGCATATCATTAGAGATGTGCATAGTAAAAAAATTATTTTCGTTTTGTTTTCATTAGTTAAAAAAATAATTTCATTTCGGAAAATTAGTTATGTTAAGGTAAATCGTTTTTCAGATCCATTTGTTTTTTCTGATTCATTCGTTATTTCGGATCCATTCTTTATTCATATTCATTATTCTATTCTAAAGTGTAGAATAGAATAATGAATATGAATAAAGAATGGATACGAAAAAAACGATTTAAAGGGACATTATACACTCATTTTTTCTTTGCATAAATGTTTTGTAGATGATCTATTTATAAAGCCCATTAAGTTGTTTTTTTTAAAAAAAATGTTTAGTTTTGCTTATTTTTAAATAACATTGCTCAGATTTTCAGACTCCTAACCAAGCCCCAAAGTTTTATGTGAATACTGATGTATACCTTCTCCAGCTTGCTCCTGTTTGTGTAAAGGGTCTTTTCATATGCAAAAGAAGGGGGAGGGGGGGAAAGTGTCTTATTTCCCACTTGCAGTGGGCTTTCCAGCTACCTTTTCAACAAAGCTAAACTGAAAGCTTCTAAGTAAGTTTTCTCTTGTTAAGTGTGTTCAGTCCACGGGTCATCCATTACTTATGGGATATATTCTCCTTCCCAACAGGAAGTTGCAAGAGGATCACCCAAGCAGAGCTGCTATATAGCTCCTCCCCTCACATGTCATATCCAGTCATTCTCTTGCAACCCTCAACAAAGAAGGAGGTCGCGAGAGGAGCTGGAGTTTTTACTTATCTATTCTTCAATCAAAAGTTTGTTATTTTAAATGGCACCGGAGTGTGCTGTTTTTCTATCTCAGGCAGTATTTGGAAGAAGAAACTGCCTGCATTTTTTTTCTATGATCTTAGCAGGCGTAACTAAGATCCACTGGCTGTTCTCGACATTCTGAGGAGTGGGGTAACTTCAGAAACTGGGAATAGCATGCGGGGTCCTCCGCAAATGAGGTATGTGCAGTACTTTATTTTCTGGGAATGGAATTGACTAAGAAAATACTGCTGTTACCGTATGATGTAAGTACAGCCTTAAATGCAGTAGTGGCAACTGGTATCAGGCTGATAAATGTATGCGCAGTCGAGTTATTTTCTAGGGACTAGAATTTGACTGAGAAAATACTGTTAAAACTGAAATAATACTTGAGCCTTATCTGCAGTGGTAGCGACTGGTAGCAGGCTTAGTGATAACTTTGCATGACATTGGAAAATGTTGCTTTTTAATAAAACATTTACTGGCATGTTATTCGTTTTTGTGAGGTACTTTGGTGATAAATCTCTTTGGGCATGATTTTTTTCCACATGGCTAACATATTTTTCTGCATGGAAACCGTTATATCAGGGCTCCCACTGTTGTGATAGGAGTGGGAGGGACCTTGTTTTAGCGCCTTGTTGCGCAGTTAAAATTCTAGCACAGTCTTCCTGCTTCTTCCTCCTTGATCCAGGACGTCTCTAGAGAGCTCAGGGGTCTGCAAAATTCATTTGTGAGGGAGGTAATCAGTCACAGCAGATCTGTGACAGTGTGCTTGACTGTGATTAAAAGCGTTAAATCTTAATTGATATCCGTTTTATCCGTTTTGGGTATTGAGGGGTTAATCATCCTTTTTCTAATGGGTGCAATCCTCTGCTAATAATACACTTCTTGTTAAGAATTGTTTAATTATATCTGTATTTTTTGAAGCGCTGCAGCGTTTTTTATATTGCTTGTAAACTTATTGAAAGTGATTTCCAAGCTTGCTAGTTTCATTGCTAAGTCTGTTTAAACATGTCTGATTCAGAGGAAACTGTTTGCTCATCATGTTCAAAAGCCAATGTGGAGCCCAATAGAACAATGTGTACCAATTGTATTGATATGGCTTTGAATAAAAGTCAATCCGTACCGGTAAAGAAACTATCACCAGACAACGAGGGGGAAGTTATGCCGCCTAACTCTCCTCACGTGTCAGTACCTGCGTCTCCCGCTCGGGAGATGCGTAGGATTGAGACGCCAAGTACATCTAGGCCCTTACAAATCACTTTACATGATATGGCTAATGTTATGAAAGAAGTATTATAGAATATGCCCGAATTAAGGGGCAAACGCGATAGCTCTGGGTTAAGGACAGAGCGCGCTGATGACACGAGAGCCATGTCTGATACTGCGTCAAAATTTGCAGAACATGAGGACGGTGAGCTTCATTCTGTCGGTGACGGTTCTGATCCGGGGAGACCGGATTCAGAAATTTCAAATTTTAAATTTAAGCTTGAGAACCTCCGTGTGTTACTAGGGGAGGTATTAGCGGCTCTGAATGATTGCGACACGGTGGCAATTCCAGAGAAATTGTGTAGGTTGGATAGATACTATGCGGTACCGGTGTGTACTGACGTCTTTCCTATACCAAAAAGACTTACAGAAATTATTAGTAAGGAATGGGATAGACCCGGTGTGCCTTTTTCCCCTCCCCCGATATTTAGAAAAATGTTCCCTATAGACGCCACCACACGAGACTTATGGCAGACGGTTCCTAAGGTGGAGGGAGCAGTTTCTACGTTAGCCAAGCGTACCACTATCCCGGTGGAGGATAGCTGTGCTTTCTCAGATCCAATGGATAAAAAATTAGAGGGTTATCTTAAGAAAATGTTTGTTCAACAGGGTTTTATATTGCAAGCCTCTTGCATGCATTGCGCCTGTCACGGCTGCAGCGGCATTCTGGTTTGAGTCTCTGGAAGAGGCGATTCGCACAGAGCCATTGGATGAGGCTTTGAGCAAAGTTAGAACCCTTAAGCAAGCTAATGCGTTTGTTTCAGATGCCGTAGTACATCTAACCAAACTTACGGCTAAAAATTCCGGATTCGCCATACAGGCGCGCAGAGCGCTCTGGCTTAAATCCTGGTCAGCGGATGTAACTTCCAAGTCTAAGCTACTTAACATTCCTTTCAAAGGGCAGACCTTATTCGGGCCCGGCTTGAAGGAAATTATTGCTGACATTACGGGAGGTAAGGGCCACGCCCTTCCTCAGGACAGGGCCAAACCAAAGGCCAAACAGTCTAATTTTCGTGCCTTTCGTAACTTCAAGGCAGGAGCAGCATCGACTTCCTCCGCTCCAAAACAGGAAGGAACTACTGCTCGTTACAGACAGGGTTGGAAAGACAACCAGTCATGGAACAAGGGCAAGCAGGCCAGAAAGCCTACTCCCGCCCCTAAGACAGCATGAAGACAGGGCCCCCTATCCGGAGACGGATTTAGTGGGGGGCAGACTTTCTCTCTTCGCCCAGGCTTGGGCAAGAGATGTGCAGGATCCCTGGATGTTAAAGATTATATCTCAGGGATACCTTCTGGATTTCAAAACCTCTCCTCCACAAGGGAGGTTCCATCTTTCGAGGTTATCAACAAACCTAGTAAAGAGAGAGGCATTTCTACAATGTGTACAAGACCTCTTAATCATGGGAGTGATCCACTCAGTTCCGCGATCGGAACAGGGACAAGGATTTTACTCAAATCCATTTGTGGTTCCCAAAAAAGAGGGAACCTTCAGAGCAATCTTGGATTTAAAGATCTTAAACAAATTCCTAAGGGTACCATCGTTCAAGATGGAAACCATTCGAACCATCCTACCCATGATCCAAGAGGGTCAATATATGACCACAGTGGACTTAAAGGATGCTTACCTTCATATACCGATTCACAAAGATCATTATCGGTACCTAAGGTTTGCCTTTCTAGACAGGCATTACCAGTTTGTGGCTCTTCCCTTCGGGTTAGCCACGGCCCCGAGAATTTTTACGAAGGTTCTGGGCTCACTTCTGGCGGTACTAAGACCACGAGGCATAGCGGTGGCTCCGTACCTAGACGACATTCTGATACAAGCGTCAAGTTTTCAGAATGCAAAGTCTCATACAGAGATAGTTCTAGCATTTCTGAGGTCGCATGGGTGGAAAGTGAACGTGGAAAAGAGTTCTCTGTTACCACTCACAAGGGTTCCTTTTCTAGGGACTCTTATAGATTCTGTAGAGATGAAGATTTACCTGACGGAGTCCAGGTTATCAAAGATTCTCAATGCTTGCCGTGTCCTTCATCCCGTTCCAAGCCCATCAGTAGCTCAGTGCATGGAGGTAATCGGCTTAATGGTCGCGGCAATGGACATAGTGCCATTTGCGCGCCTGCATCTCAGACCGCTGCAACTATGCATGCTAAGTCAATGGAACGGGGATTACTCAGATCTGTCCCCTTTGCTAAATCTGGACCAGGAGACCAGAGATTCTCTTCTCTGGTGGTTGTCACCGGTTCATCCGTCCAAAGGAATGACCTTTCGCAGACCAGATTGGACGATTGTAACAACGGATGCCAGCCTTCTAGGCTGGGGAGCAGTCTGGAATTCCCTGAAGGCTCAGGGATCGTGGACTCAGGAGGAGAAACTCCTTCCAATAAACATTCTAGAATTAAGAGCAATATTCAATGATCTTCTAGCTTGGCCTCAGTTAGCAAAACTGATGTTCATCAGATTTCAGTCGGACAATATCACGACTGTGGCTTACATCAATCATCAAGGGGGAACCAGGAGTTCCCTAGCGATGTTGGAAGTCTCGAAGATAATTCGCTGGGCAGAGTCTCACTCTTGCCACCTGTCAGCGATTTACATCCCGGGCGTAGAGAACTGGGAGGCGGATTTCCTAAGTCGCCAGACTTTTCATCCGGGAGAGTGGGAACTTCACCCGGAGGTATTTGCTCAACTGATTCATCGTTGGGGCAAACCGGATCTGGATCTCATGGCATCTCGCCAGAACGCGAAGCTTCCTTGTTACGGATCCAGGTCCAGGGACCCTGGAGCTGTGCTGGTAGATGCATTAGCAGCCCCTTGGGTTTTCAACATAGCTTATGTGTTTCCACCATTTCCGTTGCTACCTCGACTGATTGCCAGGATCAAACAGGAGAGGGCATCGGTAATTCTGATAGCGCCTGCGTGGCCACGCAGGACCTGGTATGCAGACCTAGTGGACATGTCGTCCTGTCCACCATGGTCTCTTCCTCTGAGGCAGGTCCTTCTAATTCAGGGTCCTTTCAACCATCCAAACCTAATTTCTCTGAGGCTGACTGTCTGGAAATTGAACGTTTGATTCTATCAAAGCGTGGGTTTTCGGATTCGGTTATTGATACATTAATACAGGCTCGGAAACCTGTGACCAGAAAAATTTACCATAAGATATGGCGTAAATATTTATATTGGTGCGAATCCAAGAGCTACTCATGGAGTAAGGTTAGGATTCCTAGGATATTGGCTTTTCCACAAGAGGGTTTAGAAAAGGGTTTATCCACTAGTTCGCTAAAGGGACAGATTTCAGCTCTGTCTATTCTTTTACACAAACGTCTGGCAGAGAATCCAGACGTCCAGGCCTTTTGTCAGGCTTTGGCTAGAATTAAGCCTGTGTTTAAAGCTGTTGCTCCTCCGTGGAGCTTAAACTTGGTTCTTAAAGTTCTTCAGGGTGTTCCGTTTGAACCCATTCATTCCATTGATATTAAGCTTTTATCTTGGAAAGTTTTGTTTTTGATGGCTATTTCCTCGGCTCGAAGAGTCTCTGAGTTATCTGCCTTACATTGTGATTCTCCTTATCTGATCTTTCATTCAGACAAGGTAGTACTGCGTACTAAACCTGGGTTTTTGCCTAAGGTTGTTTCTAACAGGAATATCAATCAAAGAAGGAACGTCTTTTGCATAATCTAGACGTGGTCCGTGCTCTGAAGTTCTACTTACAGGCAACTAAAGATTTTAGACAAACTTCTTCTCTGTTTGTCGTTTACTCTGGACAGAGGAGAGGTCAAAAGGCTTTGGCTACCTCTCTCTCTTTTTGGCTTCGTAGCATAATACGTTTAGCCTATGAGACTGCTGGACAGCAGCCTCCTGAAAGAATTACAGCTCATTCCACTAGAGCTGTGGCTTCCACCTGGGCCTTTAAGAATGAGGCCTCTGTTGAACAGATTTGCAAGGCTGCAACTTGGTCTTCACTTCATACTTTTTCCAAATTTTACAAATTTGACACTTTCGCTTCTTCGGAGGCTGGTTTTGGGAGAAAGGTTCTACAGGCAGTGGTTCCTTCTGTTTAATGTTCCTGCCTTGTCCCTCCCATCATCCGTGTACTTAGCTTTGGTATGGGTATCCCATAAGTAATGGATGACCCGTGGACTGAACACACTTAACAAGAGAAAACATAATTTATGCTTACCTGATAAATTTATTTCTCTTGTAGTGTGTTCAGTCCATGGCCCGCCCTGTCTTTTTAAGGCAGTTTCTAAATTTTAAAATTATAACTCTAGTCACCACTGCACCTTATAGTTTCTCCTTTCTCGTCTTGTTTCGGTCGAATGACTGGATATGACATGTGAGGGGAGGAGCTATATAGCAGCTCTGCTTGGGTGATCCTCTTGCAACTTCCTGTTGGGAAGGAGAATATATCCCATAAGTAATGGATGACCCGTGGACTGAACACACTACAAGAGAAATAAATTTATCAGGTAAGCATAAATTATGTTTTTAAACAGTTTTATACTGGATTTTTATATTGGTATCTGTGCATCTTATTCTTTATAGTAGTGTCTATTACATGCAGTTATAGGAAAATGAGTGTATACTGTCCCTTTAACTTAACATAAGGAATATCCGAAATAGAATTATCTAAACCGCCGTCCCCCTACACCGCAAAAACCAAATAAAAACCTATTACTGCTAAACTGCCGTCCCCTCACATCGCCAACACTAACTAAACCTATTAACCTCTAAACCGCTGTCCCCCCACTTTGCCAACACTAAATAAAACACTAACTAAACCTATTAACCTCTAAACCAGCTTCCCCCCCCAAATCGCCAACACACTAAATAAACCTATTAACCCCTAAACCGCTGCCCCCCCCACATCGCCAGCACTAAATAAAATTATTAACCTCTAAAACGCCGTCCCCCCACATCGCAACTAGCTAAATTAAGCTATTAACTCCTAAACCTAACACCTAACTCTAACATAATTAAATTACACCTAAAGTAAAGTTACAATTATTAACTAACTACCTATTTAAAAATAAATAAAAAATTACCTGTGAAATAAAAATAAAACCTAAGCTTTAACTAAAGAAAAAACCTAACATTACTTGTTTAAAAAAAACAAAAAAACTAGGTAGTTAGTAAATAGTAATATTGTAACTAGCTTGGGTTTTATTTTTATTTCACAGGTAAGTTTGTATTTATTTTTTAAATATGTAGTTGGTTAATAATTGTAACTATACTAGGTGTATTTTAATTATGTCAAAGTTAGAGGGTGTTAGGTTTAGGGGTTAATAGTTTTATTTAGGGAGTCACGATGTGGGGGTGGCGGCTTAGGGGTTAATAGGTTTATTTAGTGTTGGCAATGTGGGGGTGGTGGTGGTTTAGTTAGTGTTGGCGATGTGAGGGGGCGGTGGTTTAGAGTTTAATAGGTTTAGTTAGTGTTGGTGATGTGAGGGGACGGCAGTTTAGAAGTTAATAGGTTTAGTTAGTGTGTTGGCGATGTGGGGGGACGGCGGTTTAGAGGTTAATAGCTTTATTTAGTGTTGCCGATGTGGGGGGCTGGCAGTTTAGGGGTTAATAGCTTTATTTAGTGTTTTATTTAGTGTTGGCGATGTGGGGGGGGTCGGCAGTTTAGATTAGATCAATAAAAAATTCCGAATGAATAAAAAATGGGTCCGAAAATTCGGAAACTGATTTATTCATTTTCAGAATTTTTCGGGATTTTAGTTATGGTAACGATTCAGAAATTCATATTCATCCGAATCTCCGAATCAGCCAAAATTCAACCGAAAATGAAATTCGGCCGAAACGAATTGCACATGTCTACATATCATTATTTTGTACACCAACTAAACAGCAGAGTATTGCAATCTATATGTATTTCAACACCAACAAAAAAAAAAAAATTAACAAATAAATAGACGTTAAAAGCATTTTATTACTTAACGCACCAACACCAAAGTACTGCAATTTATGCTTCCAATTTCTTTTTTAGAAGCTCATCTTTGAAAAAGCACTAACAAAAATGTGTTTTCAAGTAGTGTAGTATATAATTTAAAATACTAAAAGAGATTGCAGTTAATGAGACCAGGAAAAAAATAAATCATTTTATTTAGTGAGATTGCATGAACATTACAAAAGGTGCCCTGTTTACCGACAATGTGTGTGGCTGTTACTCTTATTGTGCCACTTCCAATGCTGTCAGTAAGTTTAAACTTGGCCTGCAACGTAGGAAGAGCCCCCCTCCAATAAAAATACAATTGTAGCTGCGCCATAGAGAGCACAGCCTCGGCTGTCTTTCTGAAAGGTAAATTGTCTTAAAGGGACAGTCAAGTAAAAAATTAAACTTTCATGATTCATATAGGGCATGCCATTTTAAACAACTTTCCAATTTACTTTTCTCATCAAATTGGCTTTGTTCTTTGTTGAAAGCTAAACCTAGGTAGGCTCATAAACTGATTTCTAAGCCATTTAAGACCGCATCTTATCTCAGTGCATTTTGACAGTTTTTCAAAGTTAGACACTGCTAGTTCACGTGTGTAGCATATATAACATTGTCCACACTCCCGTGGAGTTATTTGTAAGTCAGCACTGTTTGGCTAAAATGCAAGAACTGAAATAAGGGGCAGGTAATCACAAAGGTAAAAGTGAATTTAATATAACTGTGTTGGTTATGCAAAACTGGGGAATGGGTAATAAATCTTTTTAAACAATAAAAATAATGAAGTAGACTGTCCCTTTAATAATTTGTATTTCATTGTTTCATTAGAAATAACTCAGCAGACTTTTTGGCATATCAGATATTGAGATCCTTTCAAGAAATCTTTTAAGCACTACATTTGGCAATGCTTTTGAGAGTGATATGGGGCTCATTAAGACTGTAATCTTTTAGAGTCTGAGTGTTCTTCATCAAGGTCGTGCAAGATTAAACATGATATGTGCTAAGATTACTTAGTAACACCAAGACCTATATAATGTCTTAAGAGTGTGTAACAACAATTTTATTGAGAGATATTTTATTTACAGTCATTTTCTTACATTCTTTCATTTTCTTTCTGAGAACAAATTTTACTCGTTTAGGGACTTGTTTAAAGTGACAGAGTACTTAAAATGTTTCTATCCTGTGTATTAAAGAGCAGCAATTAACTTGTATCATGCGGAAATATTTTTTACATGTTGATGAAAATTGGATAAAAGAAGTAAATTGAAAACCTCTTAAAATTGCATGCCCTTTGTCAGTGGTGACCAATATCCTTTTACATGGCGACCGCAGATCAATAT